>NW_026111306.1:20000-135000 GCF_024679095.1 Eriocheir sinensis | reverse complement strand
TATATATATATATATATATATATATATATATATATATATATATATATATATATATATATATATATATATATATATATATATATATATATATATATATATATATATATATATATATATATATATATATATATATATATATATATATATATATATATATATATATATATATATATATATATATATATATATATATATATATATACGTGCGCAACGACATCACTTGCTCTCGTGCCCACGACCTTGACTCTTCTGAATTTTCCACCATCTGGTTAAGACTTCACTGTCATTCTATTACTAAATACATCTGTGCTGTTTATCTCTCACGTAACTCTACCAACTATGTAAAATTCTTTGATTATTTGAATTCTAAAGTGGAGCACATCTTGACCCACTTTCCTTCGCTGAAATCTCCATCCTAGAGATTTCAATGTTCACCACCAGCTTTGGCTTTCATCCTCTTCACTGACCATCCTGGTGAACAAGCTTCACAACTTTGCTATCCTCAACGCCCTAGAGCAGTTGGTCCAGCCCCCTACCCGTAGTCCTGACCGTCTTGGAGATCGGCCCAACATTCTAGACCTCTTCCTTACCTCAAACCATTCTGCTTATTCTGTCAAACTGTTCTCTCCGTTGGGCTCCTCCGATCACAATCTTATTTCTGCGTTCTGTCCTATAGCTACTGTACACCCTCTAGAGTCAAGACCCACTGAAGAGGCGATGCCTCTGGCATTTTGCTTCAGCTCTGTGGGACGACCTGAGGTTGTACTTTTTCGATTTCCCGTAGAATGATTATTGCTTCCAGGATAGAGACCTCTGTGTGTGCTCAGCGCATCACAGAGGTGATTGTCTCTGAATGGAGGCATACATTCCTCGTTCGTTGTCTACTCCTCACGCTAAAAAGCCTTGGTTTCATCACGCTTGTTCTCGTGCTGTCAATGATAGAGAGGTCGCTCACAAAAGGTCCCAGAGCCGTCAAACTAATGCTACTTATGAACTTTACATTTCTGGCCGAAATCGTGCCAAATCTATTCTCCGACTAACCAAAATTCTTTCATTAATAGAAAATGTCAAAACCTTGCTTTCTAACTCTTCCTGTGACTTCTGGCATCTAGCCAAAACATCTCCTCCAACTTCACTTTCATCTTTCCTCCACTCTCAGTCCTGACGGCAACACTGCTGTCTCATCTATCTCTAAGGCTGAACTCTTCTCTCAAACTTTTTCTAAAACTCCACTCTGGACGATTCTGGGCATATTCCTCCTACTCATCCCCCTCTGACTCCTTTATGCCGGTTCTAAAGATTCTTCAAACTGATGTTTTCTATGCCCTCTGGGCTCAATCATCAGAAGGCTTATGGACCTGATGGAGTGCCTCCTATTGTCCTTAAAAACTTTGCCTCCGTGCTGTCACCCTGCCTGGTCAAACTCTTTCGCCTCTGCCTGTCAACATCTACCTTTCCTTCTTGCTGGAAGTATGCCTTCATACAGCCTGTACCTAAGAAGGGCGACTGCTCCAATCCCTCAAACTACCGTCCTATTGCTTTACTTTCTTGTTCATCTAAAGCTTTTGAATCAATCCTTAACCGGAAGATTCAAAAGCACCTTTCCACTTCTGACCTTCTATCTGATCGCCAGTATGGGTTCCGCAAGGGGCGTTCTACTGGTGATCTCCTAGCCTTCTTAACTGACTCTTGGTCATCCTCTCTTAGCCGTTTCGGTGAAACTGTGTTATTGCGCTGGACATATCAAAAGCTTTTGATAGGGTCTGGCACAAATCTCTGCTTTCTAAACTACCCTCCTACGGTTTCTATCCTTCTCTGTACCTTTATCTCCAGTTTCCTTTCTGACCGTTCTATTTCTGCCGTGGTAGACGGTCACTGTTCTTCCCTAAATCTATTAACAGTGGTGTCCCACAGGGTTCTGTCCTATCTCCCACTCTTTTTCTGTTGTTCATTGATGATCTTCTTTCCAAAACGAACTGTCCTATCCATTCCTACGCCGATGATTCCACTCTGCATTATTCAACTTCTTTTAATAGAAGACCCACCTTCAGGAACTTAACGACTCAAGGCTGAGGCTGCAGAACGCTTAGCCTCAGACCTTACTATTATTTCCGATTGGGGCAAGAAGAACCTGGTGTCCTTCAACGCCTCAAAACACAGTTTCTCCACCTATCCACTCGACACAATCTTCCAAACAACTATCCCCTATTCTTTGACAACACCCAGCTATCACCTTCCTCAACACTAAACATCCTCGGTCTATCCTTAACTCAAAATCTCAACTGGAAACTTCATATCTCATCTCTTACTAAATCAGCTTCCTCGAGGCTGGGCGTTCTGTACCGTCTCCGCCAGTTCTTCTCCCTGCACAGTTGCTGTCCATATACAGGGCCTTGTCCGCCCTCGTATGGAGTATGCATCTCATGTGGGGGGGCTCCACCACACAGCTCTTCTGGACAGAGTGGAGGCTAAGGCTCTTCGTCTCATCAGCTCTCCTCCTCATACTGATAGTCTTCACTCTTAAATTCCGCCGCAATGTTGCCTCTCTTCATCTTCTATCGATATTTCCACGCTGACTGCTCTTCTGAACTTGTTAACTGCATGCCCCCTCCCGCGGCTCCGCTGCACTCGACTTTCTACTCATGCTCATCCCTATACTGTCCAAACCCTTATGCAAGAGTTAACCAGCATCTTCACTCTTTCATCCCTCACGCTGGTAAACTCTGGAACAATCTTCCTTCATCTGTATTTCCTCCTGCCTACGACTTGAACTCTTTCAAGAGGAGGGTATCAGGACACCTCTCCTCCCGAAACTGACCTATCTTTCGGCCACCTCTTGGATTCTTTTTGTATATATATATATATATATATATATATATATATATATATATATATATATATATATATATATATATATATATATATATATATATATATATATATATATATATATATATATATATATATATATATATATATATATATGTATTATTCATAAATGGAACGAAATAGAGTTGAATACTAATAAAATAAGAAATAACGTATATAGGTTGATTTATATAGTGAAATGATTATATATATATATATATATATATATATATATATATATATATATATATATATATATATATATATATATATATATATATATATATATATATATATCTATATATATATAAATCTTAAAATGGTTGTAATACAAGTTTGTCAACATATTGAAGTGTTCATGTATGATTTTTTTATGCAGATTTATTAATTTTTGTGGCGTGAGGAAGGTTTTTCGTCGCGGCGTGAAATGAGTCAGATTCGGCGAATGTTCGTCGCGACTTCTGGTCAAGCTCGAGCAAAAACTACTGAAGCTAGGAAGGCGTGCTTGGTGGCAAATGAAAGCTCTATTAATACAGATTAATAATTATAAATGATATTGGAAAGCACTTTATAAATTAAAAAAAAGTTATAAGCAAAAACTAGGTTTCCAAATCGCGGCAAACGGCCCGAAAAACAGGCTATTTTGTGACGGCTTGACGACAAACTTGAAATCGAGCTATCATACAATCCGTCGAGCTGGTTAAACTACATTGCCAAGAAGGGCTACATGCCAAAGTACAGCCTTCTAAAGGCAATAGTAATGCCACACTAGACAAAAACGGCAAAGTGTCTCGAGTTCGTCAAAATCGCACTCAAAGGGGTTTACGTTTCGAGCTCAAGCGACGAAACTACTGGGAGTAAGGAAATGCTATGCATCATATTGGAAAGCACATTAGTAGGGCTAAATTATTTGTTAAATAAGTTTTTTGAAATTGTCAAAAAAGAGTGGGTTTCAGGGTTGGGAACTCAAAAATAGTTTTTTTCCGAATCTTTTTTTGCGAAATTATTCGAATTGTTATTGCTATTAAAAATATGGCCCTTTCATTTTGCCGTCGATTGATACCAAAAACATTTATGTAGCCACAGAAATAAGGGAGTTATGGCGATTCGCACCAAAGCGGTAGATTTTCCAAAATTCGCGGCTTAATGAGAGGGCTGGGGCAAGTGTCCGGTCCATAGTGTAGGGTTCACTGCATATAGAGATGAAGTCTAAAAATAATACACTCTCCCGTAGACTTTTAAGGGAACAAGTTAAGACAAACCAAACACAGCAAGCACGAGTCACACACGAGTAAAACACCGCCCTTCAGCGTTGCAAGGAGGAGAAAAAAAACACGGAACTGAGTGAACGTTACGGACAAAAAAAAAAAAAAAAAATGGTACGAAAGTTAGAAAAAAATGTTGACCTTGGGCGTGAGGAAAAAGTAATTAGAGCACGAAGTTGTCTGCATTGTAGTCCTCAGGTAACCGAGGCCGTGCAGGTGAAAAAATGTGGATAAAAAGCGCATAATGTAAAAAAGTAATTTGTGCTTCCAAATAGAAAAAAATAGATGTGCACAAAGAGGGAGAAGGGGGCGGGAGACGGGAAGAAGGGTGGCACTTACAGGTCAGTATGGGGAAGTATGGGGCAGGTAAGGATAGAAAGTGGAAGGGAAGGGAAAGGAAGGAAAGAAAGGAAGGAAAGAAAGGAAGGGAAAGGAAGGAATGAAAGGAAAGGGAAGCGGACGGAAAAGATGGGAAGGAAGGAAGGAAGTAAAAGAAGGGAAGGAAGGAAGGAAGGAAACAGGAAATGTGAGGGAAAGGAAGGAATGAAAGGAAAGGAAGCGGACGGAAAAGATGGGAAGGAAAGAAGGGAAGAAGGAAGGAAAACAGGGAAATGTGAGGGAAGGTAAGGGAAGGGAAGGAAGGAAGGAAGGAGGAAGGAAGGAAGGAAGGAAAACAGGGGAATGTGAGGGAAAGGAAGGAAGGAAGGAAGGGAAGGAAGGGAAGGAAGGAAAACAGGAAATGTGAGGGAAAGGAAGGAAGGGAAGGAAGTAAAAGAAGGGAAGGAAGGAAGGAAGGAAAACAGGGAAATGTGAGGGAAAGGAAGGAAAGGAAGGAGAGGAAGGAATGAAAGGAAAGGGAAGGACGAAAAGATGGGAAGGAAGGAAGGAAGGGAGGGAAGGGAAGTAAAAGAAGGGGAGGGAAGGAAGGAAAACAGGGAAATGTGAGGGAAAGGAAGGGAAGGGAAGGGAAGGGAAGGGAAGGAAAGGGAAAGTAAGGGAAGGGAAGGGGAAGGGAAAGGGGAGGGAAGGGAAAGGGAAGGGGACATGCAGGTAAGGATGGGACAAGGGGGGTTGGGGACAAGGGCAGCTCACCTGGCGTAAGTAGTAGCAACATTAGTCTTAAGAAATGGGAGATTACCTGCGTGATGAATGGGAGGATTATCTAAAGGGGAGGGGGGACAGGACGAGAGGGAGTGTTTATGTTGGGTGTGGAGGAGAAGGCAGAGAAGGGAGAAACAAACGAAGGAGGAACAGGGAGTAAGGAAGAGGGAAAGGATACAGAGGGAGGGTCCTGTTGGAGGGAGAATTGGAGGGAAAGGGAGGAAGAGAGGAAGGAAGAGAAAGGGAGGATATCTAAAGTGGAGAGAGAGGAGGCGGGAAAGGAAGGAAGAGGGAAGGAAGGAAAGGTTCTATTAAAGGTGATGAAAGAACAGAGAAAGGAAGAGAGATGGAGAATGTCTTAAGAAGGGAAGTGAAAGGAGAGAAGGAAGGAGTGGCAAGGAGAGGGAGCGAGGGAGTGGAACATCATATTAATCAAAGTTGGAGGGAAATGAAGGATAAGAGGAAGGGAGAGAGGGGAGGAATCTAAAGTAGATTATAAGAAAGGAAAGGAGGAGGGGGAGAAAAGGAAAAGAAAATGAGGGAGGGAGAGGAGAAAAAAAATAGTTAAATTGGAGAGGGATGGAGGAAAGCAGCGAGGGATGACAGGAACATGTGTGTGGAGGAAAGAGGAGGAAAAATTACTGAAGGAAAAATGTGACAAGGGAAAAGCAAGCCTGTAATGAGATAGACAGATAGATATAGATAGTTGAACATAGATACAGATGAGGTAACTATAAAATACATATCAATTAAGAAAATAAAGGTAAGGAGAAGAAAAAAATTAGGGAAGGAGGGAAGGTAGGAAGAGAATAAAGAAGAAAGGAAGGTAAGGAAGAAAAGGAGGAAGAGTGAGAGGAAGGAAAGGGTTGAGTTGAATATTGGGAGAGAGGAAGGGAGAGAAGGAAGAGAGGGAAACATGCAAAGAACGAAAGGGAAAGTGCGAAAGAAGAGAAAATGGAAAGAAGATCACTGAGGAGAAATGGAGTAAAAAGAGAAATGATTTATTTAAGGAAAAAAACAGAAAAGGAAACTGAGTAAAAACGGAGAGAAAGAAAAAGACAAGGGAAGCAGAAAAAAATAAGTTAAAAAATTATAGAAAATAACAAACAAACAAAAAGGAAAGCCAGAAGACGATGGAAAGAAATTTGAAAAAAAACGAATGAGAAGAGAAAAGGAAAACTAATAGAAGACAAAAAATGGAGCAGAATGGAGAAAAAGAAAGCAGTAAGAAAAGTAGCCAAGGGATGAAAGAAAACCGGAGAAAAAAATGAAATGAAAAGAAAGCAAAAAGAGCGACGAAGAGAAAGGGAACATGATGAAAAAGAGATCAAAGAGAAGAGAAAAGAAGGAAAACAAGGTCATGAAAATAAGACGTGAAAGTCAGACTAAAAACGAAAAGAGGAAAGAAAAAAACGACTAGGAAGAAAAAGATAAAACGATGAAAAGAGGAGATCGGAGAGGAGGGAAGGAAAGGAAAAGAGGTATATAATAAAGATATAGACGTTCGAGATATCCTGCAGGAATTTCAGAACCCCATCAGGGATTCAGCAGCAAAAGTGGAGTCCTGGAATACCCGCAGGAATATTTGAGCTACGGGAACAGGGCGGGGATTCACGTGTCGGAGAAAATATAAAAAAAAGTACTACCAAAGAGCCAGTGAAAAGAGGGCGAGAGAAGTCGAGCTGGAGAAAAAGGGAAATGTGAATAGATAAACAGAAAGAGATGAAGAGATAGAAAGAAAGAAAGATAGAAAAAAGAAAAAAGAAAGCGAGAAAAGCATTTTCAATATTGGAATGATTTTTTTTTTAAATCGAGGGAATTAAAAAGATGACAATCACTTCGGAAACTGGTGAACAAGAGAAAAACGTGAAAATGAGATTATAAAAAAAATGACTAAAAACTGGAACAAAAATCTTGAATGCTCAAAGAAAAAAAAAGAAAGCACAGTATCAACCTGAATTAAAAAAGACACCAAATAAAACTACACAAGCAAGAACCATGAAACAAGATCATTAAAAGATAAGACGTGTACCGAGCAAGTAACAAAACTGAAATACTGTAAGAAAATGAAAAAAAAAAAAGGCACAAACGCTATCAAACTAAGCGTCAATATTTTTAAAGACTGCAAAAATAAAACTAATACTGAACATCACTAAGGGAGAAAATCAAAACACAGGAAAAAACAGGAAGGAATACAAACGGGAAGAAACACAAACCAAAAGTAAACCTGAAAATCACAAACAAAAAGCAAACCGAAAACAAACCAGATAACCAACAAACAACAGCGTTCCAGAGCGTCCTTTAACACCGCCACCACCACCGGACAGGACGCTGTACAGGAGTGGCGGCACAGCGGCGGGCGTCAGCACGGCACAGCACGTCAACGCCGGAGGGACGCATTAGCATGAACAGAGGAAAATGTGCACTCGGATAAACCAGCAAACAAGCAGACAAACATAAAAATATACAGACAGAAAGATGAATACTGAAACAATCTCACAGACAATTACAACACACACACACACACACACACACACACACACACACACACACACACACACACACACACACACACACACCATAAATACACACATGAGCTCACTAATTAAATACAACCAGCATTCTCTCTCTCTCTCTCTCTCTCTCTCAGAACTATTACTATTTTTCTCATTAAAATTTCATCAGGCTTTCTTCTCTTTGATATGACAAAAAGCTTTCCTTTCTAATTATTCTCTTCCTCCTGCTTCTTCTCCTCCTCTTCCTCTTCCTCCTCACCGTCATCATTCTCCTTTTCTTACTTCATTCTCTTCCTCTCTTCTTTCGTATGGTTGTTGTATGGTGTGATGGATGTGATTTTTTCCTTTTCACTTTTTTCCTCCTCCTTTTCCTCTTTCTCCTCCTTCTCCTCCTCCTCAGTGTCCTTCTCCTATTCCTTTTTCTCTTTTTCTCTTTCACATATGGTTGTTTTATGGTGTGGTGGTTGTGCTTTTTTCCTGTCTCATTTTTGTTTTCCTTTTCCTTTTCCTCTTTCTCCTCCTCCTCCTCCTCCTCCTCCGTCTCCTTCTCTTATTCCTTTTTCTCTTTCACATATGGTTGTTGTATGGTGTGGTGGTCGTGTTTTTTTCCAGTCTCATTTTTTTCCTCTTCCTTTCCCTCTTTTTCCTCCACCTCCTCCTCCTCAGTCTCCTTCTCCTATTCCTATGGTTGTTGTATGGTGTGGTGGCTGTGATTTTTTTCTTTTCTTATTTTTCTCCTTCTCCTCCTCTCAATCTTTCATTCTCCTCCTCCTATTCATCATCCTACTCATCAGTCTCTTACTCCTTTTCCTTCCTCTCCTCCACTCTTTTTCATAAGGATACCTCTATCACCTCGGACAGGACTTGGCAGGTAGTTGAGAGCTTGATGGAAGGGAGATCAAGGAAAGGGAGGATAAAAAATAGGTCTTGCCGATGACGCGGAATGAATAAATAAAGTGGGAGAGAGTGACGGCTAGACATATAGATAGATAGATAGACAGATAGATAGATAGACAGAAGTAGACACAGAAAGACTTACGGACACACACAAAGACAAACACACAAATTAAAAACTCAAATTCCTCACCAATCTGAAAACCAAACCAAATAAATAACTACAGAGAGATTCCGACATAAAAACACACGGACACATACACAAACACATACAAAAGACTCAAAATTCTTCACAAATCTGGAAACAAAATACCATACCGTTTCGCGACTGCCAATAATACAACACACCAAACCAAACCAGACACAACATAACATTACTTTGCCCCCTTTCCTCCTTTCTTCCTCCTCCTCCTCCTCCACACACGCTAACTCAAACAGACTCGGGACAGTATTGCTTCCTCCTTCTTCAGCTGTGACGGGGCAAGATAACGCTCTCATCTATTCCCTGCAACACGCCCCCTCTCCCTCCTCACCTTCCCCCCCGTCCCAGAGAAAACGGAGACGCTCACGAAGTCAGTCAAGGGGAAACGGAGATAGATTTATGATATTTCCAATCCATGCGACTGTCACGTACCGAGAAAGTAAGAAAAAACATTATAATATGGGTGGGTTTCTCATAAATATTTGAAATTCTAGAGGAAATCTTTGAAAACCTATGTGTATTTATATAGTGGAGAAAGATAAAGATTGGTGGAAGGTAAAAATACTAATGTTTTAAAGGAAAGAACTAAAAGAACTAAAGAACTACAGAAAGAAAAAGGAATGAAGAAAGAAGAACTAAAAGAAAATGCACTAGAGAAAATTACGGAGACTAAACCATTTTTTTTTTAATTCGAAAACTTATATGATCTCTTGTACTAAAATAAAATGATACATTGGGAAAAGATACAGGTTAGGAGGAGGTAAAGTGTGGAATCTAAGATGAAAGACGGGCGTGTCAGCCCCACCCCACTGAAACCTCCTTGAACTTGAACTTGAGGGGTGGAGAGTGAAAGGGGTGGTGAAAGATTGGGGGTTAGTTGGAGGTAACGTGTGGAATTAAGTTGAAAGACGGACGGGGTGGTGACGCGCGTGTCTTCCCCCACGAGTAAAAGACAGGGAAAGGTATGGGAAGGGAGAGATGGTGAAGGGAAGGGAGGGAAGGGAGAAGGGGAAGGAGAGGGGAGGAGGAAGGATGGGGAAGAAGGGGGAGGAGGACCAGGAAGAGGTGGCGAAGGGAGAAGTGAGAGGAAGGGGAAGGGAAAGGGGGAGGAAGGACTGGGGAGAAGATAAGGAAAGGTATGGGAAGGGAGAGGTGGTGAGGGGTGAAGGGAAGTGGAGAGGGAAGGGGAAATAAGGGGAGAAAAGGTTAGGGTGAGGGGAGAAGAGGGGAAGAAGTCAAACATAACAAAGGGGCGACTAAGGGATAAAGGGAAGGGGAGAGTGGGGGTAATGGAAAGAGAAAGGGAGGAGGAAGAAACAGGGAAAGGAAGAGCGATAAAAAGTGACGAAGGAAAAAGAAAAAAAACGAGAGAAAGGAGAGAAAGGGGAAAAGGTAGGTAGGTATGGATAAGGGGGCGGAAGGAGAAGTATTGAGAGGTAAGAAAGGGAGGGAGAAAGACAGGGAAGAACAGGAGTGAAAATGAAGAATAATATATATTTTTTATTTTTTCATTTGAAAGATAAGATAAGAAATGTAGCCACACACATGCATCGAATCACTCCCCACAGATGCGACACTCTTGAACGATTTGTTCCGTAGAAGTGGCACCGTTCCGTGGGATGTGTTCCTCTGCATGGTGATTGTAGTCAGCTGGCGAGCCGCTCCTCTCAGTGTGTTTGTGATGCTTCTTGGCACTCCTCAGTCATTGTTATAAATCACCAATCATCCACAGTTACTGTTCAGCAGGTATTGAGAAATGCACCCGCAATGTACGTCAACTGTACGTCGCTGGACATTTGAGTCTGATCACGACTCTGTGTACTCGCCCTGTGCTCACAGAAAATCACCACCACTCGGCTTGGCGCCTCTCTTGACACGACTTCTGGTGCGGGAGTTGATGCCTGGATTTGTCTGTCCGTAGAAATGCTTTGGTTCGTATCTTGGCGAGACGTGGCTGCTGGCGTTGTGCTGGCGGTGCTGTGAGTGGCGGCTGTTGGTGTAGTTGTGTGCAGCATTCCGGCCACTGTTTTGCTGGAAGGAGTCGTTGCTCCACTGTGTCGGCCTCGCGAGGTGCCGAGGTGCTCCTCGCAGCGAGTTAGAGGCGGATCTAACGGGCTGGTGGTGAGGCCTCGAGGTAAAGTTGGGAGACTGAGTGGCTTCCAGCGGCGCGGCGTATCTGAAGTAGTCGTGGCCACGGTACAGCTCACGTTCCTTAACGGGGGCGCGGAGGTTACCAAGGTTGAAGCCTACATGTTTTGGACAGGTGGACCGTGGCATCTTTTCTCCCTTAAGGATAACTTTAGGAGACTTCCCTCCAACAGTGGTATTCATCGGTGTACAGCCTGCTTCTCTAACTGTTTGCTCCTGTAGTGTATTGTGTTTGTTTACTGCGTCCTTTACTGGCCCTTCCTGTGGCTTCATTTTTCTTTCCTTTACCTTTTGCGGCTGAGAACGAATGCTGGAGAGAGGGAAGCCATACTTGAAGTAGTCGTAGCCACAGTACAGCTCACGATCCTTGACGAAAGTGTTCAAGTTTTGGAAGTCAAAGCGCAGACACTTATGAGCGGTGCTGGCCGTCTTTCCTTTCTTGAGGATCCCTGTGAGATGTTGTGGCTCAGTGTTTTTGTTGTCCGAATCTGCTGCTTTCTCTGTTGCTGTTTTCTGAGGCTCTGGCAGTTTGTTTACAGCTTCCTTTGGTGGCTCTTTCTGTCGCTTCACTGTTCTTTCCTTTAGCTTTTGCAGCTCAGAAGGAATGCTGGAGAGAGGGAAGCCATACCTGAAGTACTCGTAGCCACAGTACAGTTCACGATCCTTGACGAAAGCGTTCAGGTTTTGGAAGGTGAACCTGACAATTTTCTTGACAGTGTTTTGAGGTGCATCCTGCTTTTTGAGGCTGCTTTTGAGGGGCTTCTTTGGTGTCTCGGTAACTGCCTTGCCCCTGCTGGAAGGAGCGTCCCCAGCAGTGCCTTGATGCTCGGAGGGGAGCTCTTTGATCTTTTTTCTCTTGACCCTGAGCTGAGTAATGATCAGAGTTTGAACACTCTTGCCACGGCTCTCCGGCGTCCAGTCCTTTACTGCGACTGTTGTTTCGTCCAGTGGCTTGTTGGCCCTTTCTCTCTTGACCAAGAGGACTGTAATGATGAGGGTTTGAGGCCTCTTGCCATTGCCCTCCTTTCCTCCATTTCCTACCACACCGTCAGCATCCTGGGTGTCGGAGGGACGTTCCTCCTCCACCACAGCGAGAGGCTGAGCTGCGTTCTGCAGGCAGACCAGGCTCAGGGACGCTTGTCCCTGTTCGCCCGCATCGTCCTGGGCACCCGCGTTTTTTATTTCCTCGACGAAAGAGTCGAGGTCCTCGGAGGGGCTGCGGCGCGCCCGCCTGGCGAAGAGCCAGTCGAAGCACCCGCAGCAGTTAGCCTTCTTCATCTTTTTTTGTTGAGTCATTTTAATGTATATGAACACTGTTTAGCAGGAACGTGCAGGTCATCAACGTTGTGCTCTTCTGGGATGGTTTATTCTCGTCGTGTGCCGCCTTGGCTCCACCGACCACTGGGAAGAGGTGGCGAAGGGAGAAGAGAGAGGAAGGGGAAGGGAAAGGGGGAGGAAGGATTGGGGAGAATATAAGGAAAGGTATGGAAAGGGAGAGGTGGTGAGGGGTGAAGGGAAGTGGAGAGGGAAGAGGAAATAAGGGCAGAAAAGGTTAGGGTGAGAGGAGAAGAGAGGAAGGGAAGAAGTCAAACATAGGAAAGGGGCGACTGAGGGATAAAGGGAAGGGGAAAGTGGGGGTAATGGAGAGAGAAAGGGAGGAGGGAGAAACAGGGAAAGGGAGAGCGAAAAAAAGTGACGAAGGAAAAGAAAAAAACGAGAGAAAGGGGAAAAGGAAGGTGGGTAAAGATAAGGTGGAGGAGGGAGAAGTATTGAGAGGTATAGAGAAACATAGCTATAAGCAGAGTATAAGGTACATAGATATTTGGTCCTTTTACAATAAAGTATTTGAGGCGGTTGACAGAGATGAAAATTATGATGTAATCTATCTTGGTTTTAGTAAAGCGTTTGACAAAGTTCCTCACCAACGACTGTTGCTTAAACTACAGGCTCATGGAGCAGAGGGTAAAGTTTTGAACTGGGTCACGGCGTGGCTTAGCAATAGGAAGCAAAGAGTGCAAATCAATGGTAAAAGATCTGACTGGGGATGTGTTACGAGTGGGGTCCCACAAGGTTTGGTTTTAGGTCAACTTTTGTTTATTATTTATATCAATGACTTAGAGAATAAGTAGTGAGGTCAGTAAGTTTGCAGATGATACTAAGATCGGTAGAGTAATTGAGTCGGATCAAAACACTAGTATTCTCCAGGATGAACTAAACAAATTGTATGACTGGGCGGATAAATGGCAGATGGAGTTCAATGTAGGGAAGTGCAGTATTCTGAGTGTAGGTAGGAACAACCCCTCACTTAACTATTGCTTAAATAACACTCCCATAAGCAGGTCTGGATGCGAGAGGGAATTAGGGGTCTTAATGTGCTCTGATCTCCGTCCAAGGGCACAATGCATTCAAGCTAGAAATCGAGCAAACAGGGTACTGGGATTTATTTCAAGGAGTGTAAGTAACAGAAGCGCCTAAGTCTTCCTCAAACAATATTTTAAGCATTAGTTAGACCTCATCTTGATTATGCGGTTAAGTTCTGGTCACCCTACTATAGAATGGATATCAAAATGTTAGAATCGATGCAAAGGAGGATGATTCAGGGGTTGAGAAACTTGCCATACGAGGAAAGACTCAAGCAGTTAAACTTGCATTCTCTAGAAAGGCGAAGGGTGCGTGGAGACATGATCGAGGCTTATAAATGGATGAAGGGCTTTAATAAGGGGGATATTCATAGAAGGTAGGAACGGGTAGGGCACGAAGTAATGGGTTTAAACTGGATAAATTCAGATTCAACATGGACATAGGCAAAAATTGGTTTACTAACAGGGTGGTGGATGAGTGGAATAGGCTTAGCAGTCATGTGATGAGTGCCAATACAATTGTAACATTCAAAAATATATTAGATAAATTCATGAACAGCGATATTATGTGGGGTTATATACACGGGAGCTTAGGTTCAAAGGAGCTGCCTTGTACAGGCCTACCGGCCTCCTGCAGACTCCTACGTTCTTATGTTCTTATGTTCTCTATCTCCTGTTGTTTTCTTCCTTTATCCTCTTTTCTTCCTTTCTTCCTCCCCTTTCTTGTTATTCTTTTCTTCTCCTCTCTTCCCTACTTCTTATTTTTCTTATTTTCTTCATTCTATCTCTTCCGTCACCCCTTTTTTCTCTTCTTACTCTCTCCCATTCTCTTTTCTTCCTTTCTTCCTCCCCTTTCTTGTTATTCTTTTCTTCTCCTCTCTTCCTTACTTCTTATTTTTGTTATTTTCTTCATTCTATCTCTTTCGTCACCCCTTTTTTCTCTTCTTACTCTCTCCCATTCTCTTTTCTTCCTTTCTTCCTCCCCTTTCTTATTATGCTGTTCTCTTTTCCTTCCCTACTTTCTTCCTATCTTTTATCATTTGGACCTCTCTTATTTTTTATCCTCCTCCTCTATCCCTTTCTCCCTGCCCTTCTTTTCATCTCCTTTCCTCCTTATTTCCTATCTTCTTTCGTTTCTTCATTCCTCTCTCTCTTACGTCCTCCCTCCTCTCCTCCTTCCCGTTATCCTCTGCCTCGCTTTTCTTGACTTCCTTCCTCTCTCCCTCCCCTTCCTTGTAATCTTTTCCCCTCTTACTTCTTTACTTTCTTCCCGTCTTTTATCGTTTATTTCTCTCAGTTTCTTCCTCCCTGTATTGTTATTCTTTTCCTTTCCTCTTGTTTACTTACTTTCTCCCTCGACCTCTTTTTAGCCTTTCCTCGTTTCCATCGTTTCTTGCTTCCTATCGTTTTCTTTTTATTCCTTCTTTCTTCTTTTCCCCATCCATTATCTCCCTAACCTTTACTCATTCCTTCCCTTCGTTTCCTTCACACTCCTTTCCCGTTCTTCATTTCCCTACATCAATTCTCTTCCCATTCATTATCTTATTTCTCCCCCTTTCCTTTCGTCCCCTTCCCTTCCCTTCCCTTCAGTCCTCCTTCGCTTCTCTCTCTCCCTCCCCGTTCCATTCATTCCAAGGATTATAATGTTCACCTAATCTGCTTCCTAATATAGTCCAATCTGTTTTGAGAGAGAGAGAGAGAGAGAGAGAGAGAGAGAGAGAGAGAGAGAGAGAGAGAGAGAGAGAGAGAGAGAGAGAGAGAGAGAGAGAGAGAGAGAGAGAGAGAGAGAGAGAGAGAGAGAGAGAGAGGAGGAGGAGTCACAGAGAAAAAGGTGAATCAAAAGGTACGAGGAGGGAGCGGAAGTGGGCAATAATGGCATAGGGAGATTGAATGAGGATGAGATAGAAAAAAAGAAATCGATGATCATGAGTAAAAAGTTTAAAAAGATAAAAACTAAAAGGCGAGTAGAGTTATGTAAGAGGAGGTAGAGGTGGGAAATGTTGACATAGGGAGGAAGAAAAAGGGTGTGTGTGGAAGAAAAAAAAACGATGATCATAAGTAGAGTAAAGGAATAAACGAGAAAAGTATATGGTGAATCGAAAGGTAAAAAGAGGGAAAAATTGAGAAGGAAGTAAGATTTGGGGAACATTGCCACGACTCGAGGCAGAAAGTGTGTAGAGGAAAATACCGATGATAAAGCTGAATAATGAAACAACTAAGACAAAATACCTGACGTCAAGAGGTGCAGGTTGTGAAAGAGAATATAGTCATAATGCATAAGGTAAAAAAAGGATAATGGAAATGGTGATCGTGGTATAGTCCGTTTCATTCCGTCTGTCTACCAACAGAGCGGGAATTTTGATGGATGTGGCACCTGCGCATTTCTAGTTCGTGAATACGTGCAGATCAACTGTAGTGATTAGAGATTCGAGCTTATTTTTCAATAATATATTTGAATATTTATGTGTACAAAAAAGTCAGTCATTTGCATCGAAAATCTAACATACAAGCACATGAAAAGACAAACTTTTTATCAAACAACATAGTCACATCATGCTCGAACGATCTGTGGTTTTCAAATTCATTGATTGATAGC
This sequence comes from Eriocheir sinensis, assembly GCF_024679095.1. Classification (NCBI taxonomy): domain Eukaryota; kingdom Metazoa; phylum Arthropoda; class Malacostraca; order Decapoda; family Varunidae; genus Eriocheir; species Eriocheir sinensis. Next base: position 119,050 of record NW_026111306.1, on the reverse strand, counting down.
TCATTTCAGGTATATTAAAAGACATCTAGCTCTGCAAGCGGATGTAAATGATATCTTAATAATTTACTGCAAGTAAATTATGATTATTAATCGAAATAACATGAAATAGTAAATAATAACTGTTGAATGCGAAGATAGGCTATTTAGAATATTAGGCTACCCGTGCTGTTTACATGCAACACATCAAATTCCTTAGACACTTCCAGAGTCAGATGTCACTCTATGTACCTGAATGAGATGAAAAATGGGAATCTGAAAGGCTATGAGTCGTTCGAGTATGATCAAACTATTCTGTTTGAAATATAAATTATTCTTTCGTGTACTTTTATGATAGATTATCGATGCAAAATAATTTGCGGTTTGCGGTTCATAGAAAAAGACGTGTTTTATTTTTTGTCTACAAGAACATTCAAATATATCACTGAAAATATAAAGTTGATCTTCACGCAATCACGGACTAACAATGCGCAGGTGTCACATGTACGTTCGCGAGTGGACAGACGGAATGAAGCGGACTATAGTGTTGATGATGGTGGTGGTGGTGGTGGTGCAGGCGGTAATGATATTGACTGTGGTGGTGCAGGCGGTAATGATATTGACTGTGGTGGTGGTGTCTGCCTGGGCCCGGATTCATCAATCTTACCAACCACGCCTCTGGTATCTCTCGCATTTACCGGAGCGCTACCAGAGCTGCGGCATCTTTCAACCACGGGATTCATAAACGGCATGGTAACGCTCCGGTAACTCGCACCCTAGCAACGATTGGTTGGGCTGGATAGCCAATCACATGCGACCTTTCATAATGTATTTGGGCTTTCACGTGTCATTTGTTTACTAACACACAGACTTCAAAATCAAGACATGTGTATTGTACAGGGGTAAATACTGCCTTAAAACAAATAATTAGCGTTGTAATCCCTCAATAAGATGTGTTTTTTATGAATGAAGGCACGTTACTTGTATATTTATCTTTGAAATAAAAATATAATCGCTTATACAATATTCTGCACGTTTCTGTATGTTACCTCCATAGTTTCCGTCATTTGGTGAGCATTCTGTTGCATATGGATAATAATGATGAAGGTTCGGCGACGCTAACGCCAGAAGCGCCTCACTTTCAAAACATGGCGTCGGCTGTGAAAAGAAGGCGGCCCAATTTCTCAAACGAGGAAATTTTAGCCCTCATCACAGGGGTGAGGCAAAGATGGGAAACCATCACAGGGCCTCTGTCCTCTTGCGTCACCGCTGCAGCCAAACAACGAGCTTGGGAAGCTATGGTGGAGGAGGTCAACGCCGTGAGTGGGGTTGGGCGCAGCGTGGAGGAGGTGCGCATGAAGTTCTCCGACTTCAAGCGCCACACCAAGAAGAAGTTGGGAGAATTAAGACGTGAGGCGACTAGCACAGGTGAGAATATATCTTCTGTAGTGTTCTAAAAAGCAGTGAACAGTCATGTAGGAACAGTTCTCCAGCCTGTAATAGATTTCACATTTTTGAAATTTGGTTCCTTATTACCTTATTAACTTTTATTATCTGATGTTCCTGATTCATTTGTATATTATGCTAGACAACAAAGCTCGTTCTGATGTTCCTGGCAACATTGGGAGGCATATTGGAGTGTCTCGGTGTTAACAATCTTATTAACTTTGTTGAAGTTAACTGCAGTAATGTTTGTGCTATACATTTCATTGAATTTAATCTGTATATAATAATAGTATATTTTCCTCTTTGTAGCTTTTCTGATAACTCAAATTTAATGTAGTTTTTTTTATATTCTTTATGTCCTTCAATAGAAGTAGCCATCATGGGTGACTTTACCTCTAATTCCTTGGTACCAGAGAGAACACCTGTCAGTAAAAAAATACTCCACTTCATGAACAATTTGTGGACTGCTTCACGTCTTAGGATCTTCACTGGTGGATCTCTGCCCCGACCTATGTTTCATCTTGTAACATACTGGATTTGGATGGGGCTAGAGTAGGAGATGTACATAGATATATTGGGCAATTTTCCCAAATTTGGTCACTGTCTGCTAATCTTCCAGTAATATTTCCAGAGCAGTCAGTAGGGAAGTTAGCTCTAGTTGGCTAAATATGAATGGTATAGTGGTAAATTCAACATAATTAGCTTCTTATGGCATGATAGTGATTGATTATGAAATCTGCAACAGCTGTGTTATGCCACATTATCTAGACTGAAGCTCTCAACAAGTCGTCCTTGCCTTGGAACATTTCAAGTACCTTAAGGACAGGTACTGAAACTACTTTTTGTATTTTCAGTTGGCCCTTGATAGATCCCTCATCAATAAGATGAAAAGTTCCCCAAAATCCTTTAATCATTATATTAGAATAAAAAACTTAGCACTCATTCTGTGGGTCCTCTTAGACTAGCTAAAGGTTATGCAACCGCTGAATGTGAGTAATGGCAGACATTCACTAGAAAGTTTTCTTGTTTATATTACTCATGAATTAAATACCCCTTTCTCCTATCAACTGTCTGACTCTTCTATCACTAACATAACTATTTCCTTTGAAGTGGTAAGGCAAAGACTATCTTCTCTAGACATTATTTATATCATGGGTCATGATGGTTTTCATCGCTGTCTTTGCAGTCCCTCATCCCTCTATTAAAAAACACCTATCTTATAGGGTTTATATGTTAACAAACACAGATAACTGTTTATATCACTAATTATTGTTTTTCAAATATTAGAATAATGCATAAAGAGGTAATAAGTTAATATTTTAGCAGTGATAAGTTAGTGCCGTCACTATGCCAGGGGCCACTTTTGCGGCACTTTGGTGGAAATAGCTGTCTATTTTGGCCAAGACAGGTATAACAGTGTTGGGGTAGTTATTCAGGTAATGATTCAGAATAAGTTTAAGCATAACTGCATTGCCATGTACTAATTTTTTACAAAATTGTACAGGTGGCGGCTCTGTCCAAACAGACACCCTCACCGATGCTGAGGAGGCCAAGGCGCAGGTGCTGGACCCTGCAGTTGTAGCGGGTGTGGGATCTGGTTTAGAATCAGATCCTCGTCCAACACCTTCTGTGTCTGCAGGTAAATTATGTTATGAAATGTACTTCATGGTAATCTTTGTATTTGGTAACCTACGTAACATTAGTCTTTATGACAAGTGCTACTAACTTAATATATTTCACCATAAAAAAAATCAATAATGTGGTGAAAAATCTTGAAATGTTTGTCATTAAGTGCTGGGAATCGAACTCAGGCCTTCATAATAGTAGTCAGCAGGGCAGCAACCCAACTGAGCCAATGATGAGCTAAAAAGTCACTATGCCAGGGGCCACTTCTGCGGCACTTGCAGTAACACCCCAACCCCACACTGTGGACTCCGTATGAAGGAAAAGTGACCCCACTCATCAGTTGCTCTAAAGGCATGGGTTCAGTTTCCCATAACTTTTGTTGTTTATCTTGATTTTTTTACACATTCATTTGTTTTATTTGGTATAGATCATTATTTTATTGTTTTGCCCACCAACTCTTGATTTCCAGAGAAACTTAATTATGAAATAAACTTCCACCTTCAGTGGTTCAGTGCAACACAACTGATTTAAAAATCAACTTGACCTTTTCACCTTCATGTTTGCTAAGGCAGAAATTGCAAAGCTTTTACATAGTTTCAATTGGGTTTAAGGAGAGACCACCTTTCTGCATAGTCTGTGTGGTCTGAACATATATATCTTAAGTTGAGCAGACATATTTGTTTAGGTTTTCCTAAAATTCCTCGCTACTCATAATCAAAGCACAAAATAAGATATCATACCATGTTGAATGACTCTTATCATGATGATTTTTTACGTACAGCTTCTGCAGACACAGAAGTGTGTAATCTTCCTTTCGGAGGATTCTTTGACATCCGCACCTCTGCAAGGCCCATCACAGCCCCCTCCTCACCATCCCCGCCCTACTCCTACTCACCAGCTGGCCCCTGAATTGGCACCTGTCTACCGTGCCCCAGAAACTCAATCTCCCCCTGATGTAGGAGCGGCACCTCACGCTTCCACCAGCAGGCAGAGGAGGGTTAATCCACCAGTTGGGCCAAAAATGGTGGAAATTCAAGAAGACATCCTTCTTGAAGTGAGGAGGCTGAGTGGTACTATGGACAAAGTAGCTGCAGCCTTGGAAAAAATTGCAGTTACCTTGTCAAAATAAGGTGACAGGTCCAATTAGGTAGGTTTTTATTAAATGGGTTTCTTTAGTTAGAAACAAAACATAATTAACCTTTTTTTTTTATTTTGCCTTTGTAGCATAACATGAATTATACCATAATCCATTCTGTTAAGGTGGATCCCTAGATCTTACCTTAGTGTATTAAGACACTGCTGACTGGCTGTTGGCAGGGAGGGTATCTGACAATTTTGGCATCCAAAACACTATCCTATAATCAAGAAATATTAGTATTCCTTTACTTAGCTCATCTGATATAGATAAGTTTATTTTGTTGAAAACATTGGAATAAGCAGTGATTCCACAACTATTAACACAACTTCCCATCCTCAATTGTTAATAATTATGGTGAGTAAAAGTCAGAGAACAACATTTAATGATTATTATACTTTCATCTTTTATCAATATTTCCAGCCATTGTGGATTCACAGCTGAAGTGAATGGACTATAGGTATAAAAACATTCTAAATCAATCAGTCAAAGTGTCTGCCCTTCCATTTCTCAAGTATTAATATTCCTTTTGAATAAAAAAGTCTTTCCTTTTATTAATGCAGCAATTATTTTGCACACATACGTATGCAAAAAGACACCAATACAGTAAAAGTCCAATCATCCGAAAATTGCAGTGGTATGAATTTGTAGTTTGTATATTTTAAAGTGACTGACAAAAAATGTAAAAATGAAAAACAAAAAACAAAAAATACATAGAAGTGCCATAGGTGCCAAGCCGTGGGTACAAGAGACAGAAGACTCAGGCGAGGTGTGAATTAAGCCTACGTGTTGCCCTAATGTACAGGTATCATCTATAATCTCTCTCTCGCTCTGTCTCTCTCGCTCTCTCTCTCTCTATATATATATATATATATATATATATATATATATATATATATATATATATATATATATATGCAGAATGTATGGCGCAATTGCTGTTCTGTTTAGTGTCAGAATGTTTAGGTGATGTCAGGTTGTTTTGGGTGAGGAGACAGCATGAGGAACATTGCTGACAGCAACGCCACCACCCTCAGAGCACAGCAAGCCAGGAGGTTGATTAGGGTGGAGACAGCATGAGGAATGTTGCTGATGACGACACCACCGCCCTGAGAGCCACCAGCGACAGAGAAGAACAAACTGGGCGTCTAAGGTGGCGGGGCTTCTGTTTTAAGTGCTTGGGCTTTGTGGCGACTCACACTTTCCGCTGAGATGTATATACATGCAAGTTTGTATAATATATTTTTAACTCTCTTTTATGTACACGTAGGTTAGAATTATAATATACAAACATACATGTATATACAGTTTCAGTGAAATGAGTGGAGTCACCACCAATCCTGAGCACCCAAAACAGAAACCCTGCCACGGTTAAAACTAATAATCAATCAACCCTTCCTAGCGACTACTGATATATCCGTAGGTAGCACCATGAAACTAAACATATATAATTGCCTCCTTTGTTGTATAACTTTGCAACAATAAACCATCAATCATCAACCCTTCCTAGCGGTGTTCAGACAGACATGACAGGGAGATCATGTGGGTCGGGTGGAGCTAATTTAAAACGTCACCATTTCTTTGTCTAAGCCAGTAATGACCTCAAAATGAACTGCTATCCCTCCCTCCATTCCTGAGTCACACACCTGCGTCTCTTTTCCTACTTGAACCATTACCGTTAATAACCAATGAGCGGTAATTCCTTGTTAATGATTAAGTAAATGGCCGCGGTGTTCAAGACGGGGATCGAGATTATGAGGGCCAGGTCAGGGTGGAGCTAATCTAAAGCGTCATTATTTTTTTATCTAAGCCATTAATGACCTCAACATGAACTGCTATCCCTCCCTCCATCCTGAGTCATACACCTGCGTCTCTTTTCCTATTTGAACCATTACCGTTAATAACCAATGAGCGGCTGTCCAACTCCCTCATGCAAGAGTTAGCCAGCATCTTCATTATTTCATCACTGTTACTGATGCTAAACTCTGAAGTAGCCTTTCCCTAGTTTGCATCAATACACTGATCCAGTCGTTTCAGAATAAATAAGCCATTTCTATTCTTTTTAGGTCGTTTTACGAACAGTAGGCAATTACAGTTTTGTTTATTATATTAGTTGCTAGTCGCTCTATCAAGACAGCTCCCCAATCGTTTAAGAATAAGCCATTACGATTTTTATCTCGATCCTTACAGAGACAGTATCTATTATAGTTTTGCAGGAGGCTTTTTATCTTATTTGGCACTCGCTCTTGGCTGCCTCCTCTGCTATAGGGAAAAAAGAATACACGGGTAGCCTACTAATTGTTTCTTATGACCCTGTGAAGAATTGATATTTTTTCCTCTCTCCTTGTACGTGAGCCGCGCCTCCGCCTCCCCAATACACTCAAATAAGCCTATACACACCTCAAATTACACTTATATTCATTCTTACCGCATTTAATCATCATTATGAACCATAGGAGAGAGGTATTTCGATCGCCTAACGACTCACAGCATGTTTTCCTCAATCTATACTTCCGTTCCTCTTAAAAATCGTAATTGCCAATATCGTGAATTATACCTCAGACTACACTTATATATCGTTATCAGCGCCTTTAATTACTTATATATACCATGAAAGGGACATTTAAGCAGTAGCCTAGTTTGCCCGGGGTGAGGGGTCGGTAATTTTCAGGCTAAGGTCATCCTATAATTCCTTGTTTTCATTTATTTCATGCGGGATTTTATGCTTCCTCGCAAATCATGTTTTTTTGTCGTCCTTCCCCCTTCCAAACTCCATATGCACAGTGCTTTCCGAAAAAAAAAAAAAAAAACTTTCGGCCACCTCTTTTGATTCTTTTTTGTAGGAGCAGCGAGTAGCGTTTTTTTATTATTATTATTGTTTCCTTTTTTGTGCCCTTGAGCTGTCTCCTTTGTTGTAAAAAAAATGAAGCAAACAAATCAAAACTCACGAGAAATAAAATTGTCGTCCTCAGAATATGTAACAACGAGGAATAATATGTACTTAACCTTTTACTGAACCCTCTCGTAAAACCATAGCCTCTTATAGTACAAAAAAGAATATAGATTGGTTGTGTTAACACGCCGACATCTCTTTTCCTATCTGATCAACTGGCGCTTCTGCTGTCATGTATTCTATTGACCTATAACTGAACCCTCTCGTAAAACCATAGTCTCTTATAGTACAAAAAAAATAATATAGATTGGTTGTATTAACACGCTGACATCTCTTTCACTTCCTAACCATACAAGTACTATTCTGTCGTCATATACGCATCCCTGTAAACCCAAAGCCTCCCGAAAAAGCAAAACCTCGGCATTAAAAAAAGGAAATACACGAGCACTACATCATCTGGAGCTAATGATGCTGCCGAGCCCTGGACGCGGCAGCCACGAGTAATGACCGCAGCAGCCCCGCCCACCGCCATCACTGCTCCCTGGGCGGCCCCGCACGTTAGACAAACCCGAGAACTGTAATTCCTGTGCAGTTAGGCCGCCTCGCACACGTCACGGGCTCGGCTGAGGGGTATATATACCTGGGACGGCCACAGAAGACAGTAGTATCCTCGATACAAGGCTAAAAACAGCAATGGCGAGAAGGCAAACTTTGAGGAGTCTTCATACCCTCATATTTACCAGTGACGTGCTCGCCCACGTCATCAAGTTACAAATGGTGGTGGTCGGAGTCCTTCCGAGTTCCAGCTGCCCCTGGAAACTCGATGGATTCTGACCTGCAGGACCTTCCCTCCGCTAAGGACACGGTGGAATCCAGCTTGGCATCTCGCGAGGTGCTGGCGAGGTTTCTCCGTGTCGCGGACAGCAACGGACTGCACTCTGGCCCTGGTCTTGAGACGATTCGAGACCGAGCCAGGCAGGTGAAAATCGCGGCGGGCGTTTTAAGTGGGATAATCCACCGACGGAAGAGGGCCCTGGGTGACACGGATAACGAAGGTCTTACGCCTAACTGGTTCTCTCGCCTGGCCGAGAGAAATGTTAGTTTAATCACCAGGGTCGTCAGATCTCGGCGGTGGGGAGGTACAGGTACACGATGAGTGTGTCCTCCCTCATACTCTTGGTGTCCACGATCACGCAAGTGTACCTGGACAGGCAAGGTATGGGGGATATCGGCGACACCTCGACTTACCTGGATTTCTACTGGCTCCTGTACGACATACTTAATGAGGTCAAAGAGTTTGCGGACTCGAATTGCTATTACCCCACCTATTGGCCCGCCGCGTTGCTCGCCCCCGACCACTGCAATCCCTACCGCCTGGTGGAGGAGACCCGCCGTGCCTTGGAAAACAGAGGTGGTGAAATTCAGACAGAATTTAGGTCATTTACTAAATCTGGGGATTTGGTGTTGAGGATAAAAAATATCTTGCTTGAGAGACCCTAAGAAATGACCTCTTTGTTAGTGTCTTCCTAACATTATTTTTTATCTGCGGCAACTAGGTCTCCTGGAAAGTGACGCCTGAATTGTGTTTAAACTTCCTGCCTCGGGATTTCCAAGGCTTGCGTGCGGTGTTGCCTCCACCAGGCGGATGGGATGGTGGGATCCAAACCCGCTACTGACTCAACAGGTAAGAATATTCTACTGTATACTATCTTTGCTTGCGTGTTACAGCGGTGCGCGTGTTACAGCGGTGCATATTAGTTTAGTCCATGATTTTGTTATGTCCCTTTGAACTCGCCATTGCTCATTGCGTTTATCCCTCTCCTGATTGTTATTCCAGAGTGGAAGGAACTGCCTGCACCTCCTTTGTTTCTGCGGTAACGTGCGGGGAGGAAATTTAAGCCATTGCTGCCATCCGGGTAAGAATCTTTAACTGTACAATCTTGGCTTGCATGTTACAGCATTAATATTAGTGGATTCGCCCACATGGGATGTTCTCAATATGCTGTATCATTAGTCCCTTTGAAAAGACTGTTGCTCATTGGGATTCTCTCCCTAATGTTTATTCAGGGTTGTGAGGACTGACCTGAAGGACCTTCCCTCCATGATGGTCACGGTGGAATCCATCCTGATAACACAGATGCTCCTCCCCATGCTGACTTGGGCAACGAAAGCCACTGCCCCGCCACGGGTAGGAATGTTTTACTGTACCATCCTTGCTTGCGTGTTACAGCAGTGTATATTATCGGCTTCGTCCACATTTTCATTCTGTATCATTAATAACTTTATCATTAATAACTTTGAATTGGTAATGGCTCATTAGGTTTATCCCTTCCCTAACTGTTATTCAGGAGTGAGGAACTGACCTGAATATCGCCTTCCGGCCTTGCTGTAACGAAAGCCATTGTGATGGAGCCGATGATCCATCACGAGTATGAATATTTTACTTGGATATCTTTGCTCGAGTATTACAGCAGTCTCTATCTCTATCTATCTCGGTTTCGTCCACATGTTCTCTATATGCTATGATTACTCTCAAACGACTATTACGTATTGAGCTTATCCCTTTCCAAATTCCTCTTCAGGAGTGAGAGGAACTGACCTGAACATCGCCTTCCTGCTTGCTGTAGGGAAAGCCTCTGCTGCTGGCCCTGCTGGAGAAAGTCTACCGTCTACGTCATTGTGCACCGGTACCCAAGACGGCCAGGTAGCTGGGAACACAAGCCACCACAGGTAAGAAATCTTTACTGTATTTTTGCCTTTAATATTACAGCGATGTATTTGGTAAGTTTCCTCCAAATCTTTGTTTCCTATACGCTGTTTGATTAGTCTCTGAAACGAGAACTGCTCATCGGTTTGTGTTGTTCATTTCCTAACTGTCACTCTGTGTGGAAGGAAGTCTGCACCCACGCGGTCATTCTCCAAAATGGCGCATCGAGTCGGTTGTTCCCTGAATCCCCTGCAAAGCCCTCTCTCTGTGATGGCCACGGTGGAATCTAACATGATGGCACAGCCGCTGGCGAGTGTTGGAGTCTGACTACTCTCTGGCCCTGAGCTCGAGACTTCAGATGAAGCCAGACAACCGAATATCTCCCCTGCTCCTCCCCGCGGTGCTTGCCTTGCCTTGCCTTGCCGAGTGTACAAGGTTGTGCACAACTATAGCGACGGAATGGATCACATTATACACTTGGGTGCCGATGAACACTGCTATTACCCGACATACTGGCCCGTCTCGTTGCTCGCCCCTGACCACTGCAACCAACACTAAGTTATTCATGAATTTTTCCATTTTCCGGCTGTCTCTTTGATTTTTTCATACCCCTTGTTGTCCACAGGGGTGGGTGGGTGGAGCCTGGCCTGGACCTCCCCTTCATGCTGTTCCTGCTGGAGAAAGTCTACCTCCCCTTAATGATCCTGCTGGAGAAAGTCTACCTTCCCTTCCTGGTGAATTCAGTTTGAACTTCAACCCCTGCGTATTCTAGGGCCCGGCGGTGACCGTCTTTAGATTCAGTGACATGCCCGAGTTCAGTTTGAACTTCATCCCCTGCGTTTTCTAAGGCCCGGCGGTGACAGTCTTTAGATTCAGTGACATGCCCGAGTTCAGTTTGAACTTCATCCCCTGCGTATTCTAGGGCCCGGCGGTGACCGTCTTTAGATTCAGTGACATGCCCGAGTTCAGTTTGAACTTCATCCCCTGCGTTTTCTAAGGCCCGGCGGTGACAGTCTTTAGATTCAGTGACATGTCTGAGTTCAGTTTGAACTTCATCCCCTGCGTTTTCTAAGGCCCGGCGGTGACAGTCTTTAGATTCAGTGACATGTCTGAGTTCAGTTTGAACTTTATCCCCTTCGTCTTCAAAGGCCCGGCGGTGACCATCTTTAGATTAAGAGACCTGCCTGAAATCTGTTTGAAAATCATCCCCTACGTTGGATAATAGCGGTGCTCTTCCGAAAACCCTTTGACCTGAATAAGTATGTCATGAGCTAGCCAGTAGAAATTCAGTGAAAACCCTGACCTCAATAAGCATGTCATGAGCTAGCCAGTAGAAATTCAGTGAAAACCCTTCGACCTCAATAAGCATGTCATGACCTAGCCAGTAGAAATTCAGTGAAAACCCTTCGACCTCAATAAGCATGTCATGAGCTAGCCAGTAGAAATTCACTGAAAACCCTTTGACGCGGCGGGCCAATAGGTGGGATAATAGCAGTTCTCGTCCGCAAACCCTTTGACCTCATTAAGTATGTCTTATAAGAGCCAGTAGAAATCCAGGTAAGTCGAGGTGTCGCCGATATCCCCCATACCTTGCCTGTCCAAGTACACTTGCGTGACGGTGGGTCCAAGAGTATGAGGGAGGCCACACTCATCGTGTACCTGTATCTCTCCCACCGCCGAGATCTGAAGACCCTGGTGACGAGGACAACCTTCATCTCAACTAAGCGAGACAGCCAGTCAGGCGCAAGATCTTGGTGTATGCTGTGTGTCCAGGGTTAGCTGGAACTCGGAAGGACTCCGACCAGCCTACACCATTTTGAATCCGGATAACGTGGGCGATCACGTCATCCGTAAGTGTGACGAAGAGTATAAGAAACTTCTTCCAAGTTGGTGTTCTCGCATTGATGTTGGGAACGAGCGACACAACACGCGAGAAATCGAGTGGTATCAAGACCGTGTCGGGGTTTATGACTGCCTTTTTTTGTGTGCGTGTGTGTGTGTACGCAAGATTTATCCCCTAGTATCAAAAGGGGAACGGGCCCTTGTCCGAAGACGGCCCGGGGAAACTAGCTCTGTACTTCTTCAATGTGGGATTTTCAGGCTTTTGGAGTTTCAACTTTGGCTGTTGTAATTATTTCAACTTGGGCTGTAGTAATTATTTTAACTTAGCCTGCAGTATTAAATTTTTAACTTCAGCTTTTGGAATTATTTATAGTAGTACATAAATGCAATCTAAATACCTAAGTTATTGTCCATAAATTATCTAAAAATGATGCAAAAAAAATACATTCAACTATTTTTTCCTGTTTTTAATTTTACCATGTGGTTGACATGCATGCTGAACCTTCAAGGAGGCAACTATTTTTTCCTGTTTTTAATTTTACCATGTGGTTGACATGCATGCTGAACCTTCAAGGAGGCTATTAAGTCAAATGTCAAAACTTTCAAATTAATAAGGAAATATTCTGAATATTTACTATGAGTATCCAATAGTATTTATCACAAGTAGCCAATAATACAGACAAAGAAATTACCCCACTCACAAGTCTGCGATGTGTTTGTTCTACATCATTAAAATTCTTGCCTGTGGACGGACATTTGAAATATAACAGTCTAGGCAAGAGGTGTATTGCTAGCCATACTGCAGTGACACTTTTGACCTTCACAAATAGGTCATTCCAGTATATGTAATTTGTGTCCGTCGTGTATGATTTAGTTAAGAAGTAACTGTTTCCTAGGATAACGCGAGTGTGCAATGTGAAGTGTAGCTGAACAGTGCTGCCGCTACTGCCCAGGACCCCCAACCTTCAAGGAGCAGCACACCAGCCGTCACTCCAGCCTAGATCCACTTCCGGCTTGTCTGTTGTGTTCACAGGCGGCCTCAAGTGATGGTGTCATGGACCACTTCACTAAGTTTTAAAAAGTTATAATAAAGCTGCAAAACAGGAACGTGTGGTTCACTGAAACCCTTCCTAGCTACTTACATACGTCGATAGTTGTGTATCCTGTATTTGCCCCTAAATGTGGTGCTACGGCCAGATAGGAAGTGCGGTACTTAGTGCGGTAGTACCGCATCACAAAAAGTACCGCATGTTTTGTATTTTTATACTGTCTAGAATATGCATATATAGACAGTCAAGTGCTTTATAGTCTGTATAAGCAAGAAACATTACCTAAAGATGTGTGTACGTAATTTCTGTGTGTTAAATTCACTACAGAAACCTATAGAAGATACGATATTTGTCAAAGACAATGAAAGCCTGTTTAGATTATATTTGAGTTACCGCTCGACGTGAATACTTTCGATTTTATTTGCGTTACCGTTCGACGTGAATACTTTCGTTTTCTATTTCATCTCTCCACCTGCTGACGTCATTTTCAGCGCGCCGGGTGACCCGCTGTCCTTTGATCATGGTCTTTTTCACGTCTCTCGCCACTTATTTCCGTCACTATTATACGTTTTCATACTCCTGCAACTACCGAGGTTATCGCATTGCGTTGTCATGTTCAGGAACCGCCGATACAAGCAGTCAGACGGAAAAATAAACCTGAGGCGGCAGTGTATACCCGCCTTACCACGCCTGCGGTAACTCACTTACGGGTGCTCGGAGCCGCGGTAACTTTTGGCCTTACCAGAGGTGCGGTAAGTGGTTGATGAATGCTAATTTACCGGGTGGGTGAAGATACCGCGAACCTTACCAGCCACAGGTCCGGTAAATGGTATGATGAATCCAGCCCCTGGAGGTTACACTGTTATTGTGTCCGAGTGCACATGGCAACTTTGCATCCTTCATCATCATTTTAACAGTTACGTCTTTGGCTTCAAGCTTAAGGAAATGCATTAAAAAATATTTTTCAACTACTCCTTTTTGGACTATTGCTACTCACACACTGTTGTTAATAATAAGGCAACAATATATTGATTTCATATATTTGTTACATAGAAACCTTATGACGTCATTGTACAAACCCTTCCTGCGTCGTGACTGGCTCAGTCTGGCTGACACATCTGACTGTTGATTGGCTGGTTGTGGGTATGGGACCGAGCCAGTATACAGTTCCGAATAATGCCCCCGGGACACAGGGCAGGTATGTCATCCGGGTAACCACAGTTTACTTTCCCCAGGTTTTCCCAGATACTTATTTATTGACTAGCCCGAAAGGGAAGATGCACTCGCCAACTGTTCGGGCCGAGACTGGAACCTGCAGCCGCGGATTCGTAGCTAGGCACGCTAACCACTAGACCACGGAGGGTACGGGCGGAAGGGTGAGGGAGTTATCGTGTAACCGGTATATATGAAGCAGGCAGTATACAACTATTTATTATTATTTTTTTTTTTACACCAAAGGAAGCAGCTCAAGGGCAACAAAAAGAGTGTAAAAAAAAAAAAGCCCGCTAACCGCTGCTCCTATAAAAGACGAAGTAAAGAGTAGCCAATAGAGAGGTCAGTTTCATAATCTTTCATTTTTATCTTCCTTTTTCTCTTTTCTTACAGTCTTTTACCTTCCTTTTTCTCTTTTCTTTCCTTTTTACCTTCAACTCTTCTTTTTCTTCTTCCTCGTTTTTTTCTTCTTTTTTCTTCTTGATGCTCAGCGGAGTGTGTGGGAGGCAATGTCATCAGTGTTCCTTCTCTTTTTCCTTCTTTTTCCTTCTTTTACTCTTTTCTTAACATTCTTTCCCGTTCTTTCACCTTCATTTTTCTTTTTTCTTTTACCTTCTTTTTCTCTTTTCTTTCCTTTTATACCAAGGTGGGTGGAGATGCCCTCACAAGGACCGACTGCGAAATCATTCAGAAAGACCTCAATCACATTATCGAATGGTCGGAAAAATGGCAAATGTCTTTTAATGTTGACAAATGCAAAGTCATGCACATTGGGTCCCAAAATAGTAACCACACATACATCATGAATGGGAGACCTCTGCAAGCGATGCAGGAGGAAAAGGATCTTGGAGTCACTATCAGCAGTGACCTGAAACACGCGAATCACTGTAAAAAAGCATACAACAAGGCCAACATTATGCTCGGGTTCATAGCGAGGAACTTCGAGTGTAAAACACCAGACGTGATGCTATCCTTGTATAATTCCATGGTAAGACCGCACCTCGAGTATGCAGTGCAGTTTCTCCCAATTACAGAAAGGACATTGCTTTACTGGAAGGATTCAACGACGCCACAAAGATGATTCCAACCTTCAGGGCTCAACCGTACGAGGAACGAACGACTCAAGCGACTCAATCTCTTTACATTGGAGAAAAGACGCCTACGAGGGATATGATTCAAGTCTTCAAGTATCAAAAGTTCAATAACGTCGATTAATTCTTTTTGAACTTTGAACGAACTGAAATACCGTTTACCAATTCAGTTTCGATGTAACACAGTCAATTGGAAGGTCGACAGAAAATCACCACTGAATCCTAGTAAATGAATGCGAATAACTCCTTCAAATATAGAATCGACCGTCATTTCGCTGCGTCAGAGTAAACTGAATAACGAGGGCTTCATCTGCTCCTCAATATCGAGGTGCTTTCATCTGCTCACCAAGCCCCAAGTGGCGGTCGAGCAGATTAAATCACCCAAGCGGGCGACCTCGTAATGAGCCAATAGGCTTTCTGTTGCCTGCATTTCCATGTTTCCATCCATGTTTCCATGTTTCCATGTTTCCATGTTTCTTTTATTCTTCTTTTCTTCTTCTTCGTCCTCTTCTTCCTAGTTTTTCTTCATTTTCTATTCCTCCTCCCTCCTCTATTTTTTTCTTGCCTTTACTATTTCCTCTTCTACTATTTTATTTCCTCTTTTCTTACCTTTTTTTCCCGTTCTTTCACCTTCATTTTTCTCTTATCTCCTTTTTCACTTCTTTTTCACCCTTGTAACTCGGCCCTAACTTCGGCGGGGCGGATCAGACCCTCATTACTGCCTGCACCAACACGTTTTTTCTTCGGCTTAACTTGCATGATTAAGACACCCGCTGGAGGACGTCGAGGCCCCGCCAGCAAACAGCGAACGTCCTCTGCCTGACCCGCCTCTCCTCGCCCCTCGCCGCCGCCGCCCCGCCCAGAAAACATGTGATGGTCGTTTCTTCTTCTTCTTCTTCTTCTTCTTCTTCTTCTTCTTCTTCATCATCATCCTCTTCTTCCTTCTTGTTCTTGTTCTTGTTCACAGATACCAAGTCGATGATAAAATGTTTGTGATTCTATTTTGTGTTATATTTTCTTCTTTTTCCTTTTCTTCTTCTTGTGCTTCGATTTGGTATTTACTTGTTCTTCTTCGTCTTTGTTTTCCTGTTTTCTTCTTCTTTTCTTCTTCTTCTTCTTCCTCCTCTTCTTCCTTCTTGTTCTTGTTCTTGTTCTTATTTTCTTCATCTTCTTTTTCTTCTTCTTCTTTTTCTTCTTTTTCTTTTTCTTATTCTGCTTCTTCGTCCTCCTCCTCCTCTTATTCTTTTCTTCCTTTTCCTATTTTTTTTCTACTTCATCTTTTGTTTTTTCTTCCTTTTCTATTTGAGTTTCTTCTTCTTCTTCTTCTTCTTCGTCTTCTTCTTCTTGGCGATGGTAGTGGTGGTGGTCACGCTGATGTTGGTGATGACTATATTAGGGGTGGTGGTGGTGGTGATGCTGTTAGGGAAAGTCATAATGCTAATAAAGATGACTATGATGATGATGATACTTATGATAATGGTGGAGGTTGTGGTGGTGGTTAGGACTTTGATAATGATGATAATAATGATGATAGAAGGAGGGGGAAGAAAAAGAAGAAGAAAAAGAAAACAAGAAAATTAAGAGAAGAAAAAAAGGTGAAGCTGATGAACAAGAACAAGAAGAAAAAGAACAAGAAAAAGAAGAACAAGAAGAAAAAGAAATACCAAATCGAGGCACACACTTTATCGTGACTGAAGTGACTAAAATCGTTGCCATGGACGTTATAGCGAAGAAGCCAAATCATCTTCCTCATCATCTTCGAACAATGCAACGAAGAGGTCGGTTCCTAATTTACCTTAAGACCAGTTTTTGGCGGCCGGAGCGAGGGCAGCGAGGCGGGGATCGTGGCATCACATAACTTGGGCTGAACCTCTTTTTCACCGACACAAGGAAGCGAGGCGGGGATCGAGGCATCATAAAACTCGGGCTGAACCTCTTTTTCACCGACACAAGGATCGAGGCATCACATAACTCGGGCTGAACCTCTTTTTCACCGACACAAGGATCGTGGCATCACATAACTCGGGCTGAACCTCTTTTTCACCGACACAAGGATCGTGGCATCACATAACTCGGGCTGAACCTCTTTTTCACCGACACAAGGATCGTGGCATCACATAACTCGGGCTGAACCTCTTTTTCACCGACACAAGGATCGTGGCATCACATAACTTGGGCTGAACATTTTTTTCACCGACACAAGGATCGAGGCATCACATAACTCGGGCTGAACCTCTTTTTCACCGACACAAGGAAGCGAGGCGAGGATCGAGGCATCATATAACTTGGGCTGAACCTCTTTTTCACCGACAGAACGGGATCAAAAGTTTAAAGTCCGCGCCACACGTCAGAGGAAAGGAAGAGTTTCTCACAAATTGGGAGACGACGAAACCGGTTATATATCACAAAATGCGGTGATTCTCAAGATATCACTACGCAAGTACTTAAAATAATCATAAAAAAAGTTAAAAAAATAAAAGAGTTCCTGCCCTCAAACACTCAACTTAGTATTATGTCGATACACGATGATAGCGAGGAGTGTAAAGGGGCTATTACACTGGGCAAATTTTCCGTGGATCTTCAGTCAAACCACGATTTCCGCTGGCGTGGTTCTAATTTTTTCTTGCAATTGCTGCTGCTGATGGTGGTGAGTAATACCGTCGTCATTCTGTGAAATCAACCGTAGCTTTGGAAGATCGTGGACGAGTCAGAAAACCACAGAAATATGAGAGCCACGCCAGCGGAAATCGTGGTTTGACTGAAGATTCACGGAAAATTTGGCCAGTGTAATAGCCCTTAGTGTACCTTTACGATCCACCGTCTTCCACTACACGCCCTCCCCCGCTACGATGTGTACAGTGCCGGCCAACGTGTCATTACGGGCCCGTTTGCAGCAGTTGTGTGCATGTTTGTGCTGCCGTTGTCCAAACACTCGCCACGCCCACGCCCTCCACCCTGCACGGAGCGAGGGGCGACGCAAGCACCGCCGCCTCAGGCATTCCTTACACAGCTTAAACTCACTCCACGGGCGAAGGACCGCCGCCTTCCTGTTTTGAAGGAACGCACAGAAATGAGTTTCATTGATTTCGAAAGTTAAAAAGATTGGAATTCATCACGACGGCCGCGACCCCGGACGGAAACTGCTTACACATCAACAAGTTGCCTTAATGAACTAACTTTGCACGTGAGAGATGCGAGCACGTGATAATGATCGATGAAAAATACACTTTTAATCTGAGCCAGAAAGTCGCGGGTCCTCAGGGTGAATATCACGCCTGTAGTGCAGGCAGCGACTTCATGAGAGTTAGGGAAATACACTTCAGTGTTTTATGAGTATTACACACACGGCGAGATTATCCCCCGGGTGTCATGTTCCCGCGTTGCCTTCACGACGACGAGGCACGAAAGAGGCTCCAAGTCACGCCGATGAGGCACGAAAGAGGCTCCAAGTCACGCCGATGAGGCACGAAAGAGGCTCCAAGTCACGACGATGAGGCACGACAGAGGCTCCAAGTCACGCCGATGAGGCACGAAAGAGGCTCCAAGTCACGACGATGAGGCACGACAGAGGCTCCAAGTCACGCCGATGAGGCACGACAGAGGCTCCAAGTCACGACGATGAGGCACGACAGAGGCTCCAAGTCACGCCGATGAGGCACGAAAGAGGCTCCAAGTCACGACGATGAGGCACGAAAGAGGCTCCAAGTCACGACGATGAGGCACGAAAGAGGCTCCAAGTCACGACGATGAGGCACGAAAGAGGCTCCAAGTCACGACGATGAGGCACGAAAGAGGCTCCAAGTCACGACGATGAGGCACGAAAGAGGCTCCAAGTCACGACGATGAGGCAATTTGCACGCTGGCCGCCTCATTCTTGAAGCAGCGCGTGTCCTGCCCGCCGCCCTAACGAGGCCATCAGCACGCCAGCCCGACACCGCGCCCCACCTGCGAGAACAATTTATTTTCACTTCGTCCCTTTGTCGGCGACTATTCTGTGCAACAAGAGTTAATATCAGCGGCTTGTAATTTATTGTACTTGTATACGCTGATACATGGCGGGGTTATTCCCTTGGCGTGGGCGTTTTAATAATTGCGTACCCTATTTGCACGTACCCGCCTAATGTAATACAATTATCGTGGAGTTCGTAAAGCGAAGTAGCGAGTACCAGCAGCAGATTAATATTCCCCTCCTTGAAGCTGGAAGCAAAAATGGTGAGCAGACTGTTCTGACGTTTGCATTTAGAATGTATAATGGGATAAGGTTCTGGTTAAGGCGCCCGCAACAAAGCCGGCGAGAACACGTCCTGCAGAGAAGCAAGGTTCGGGGACCGGAACCATGGCGGGCAGGAAACCTTATAGATGAAATGTTTGGGGGACGCATTACAATGGAATCAGGACCGACAAAAGGCCCAGCGTACACTACTGAAAAGGAGGAAAATCCATGACGGAAACAATGCCTTTATTCCTATGAATCGCTGTGAAGAACCGTCGATAATTACCGCTCCTTCACGGCCACTATGGCGCTGCCTTGGTGCGGGATGATTTGTGAGAGGAATTAGAGGGACGAAGAACAATTATATTGCAAGGATTTAGTATCTCTGAGACACGAGACTTCCAATTAAGACAATTAGTCAGGAGGATCGAGGATGTCTTGTGGCGGGCGCAGAGTAATTGTTGTGAAAGAAAAGGTAACTGATTGTTGGCAGGAAGCGGCTGAGTGGTGGATAATGTTTCTGGGGCTTTGGCGCCACAAGGCTGTTCTGTTCTGTTGTTCATTAGAGGAATGTAAAGTTGGGGCATACGCTATGGCTTCGCGTGGCCCCGGTCCTCATTTCTGTCGCATTGGCCTTTGAGCCTGTGGTGGGTGAGAATCCATTATCCCGGGACACGGGCCAGTGTGACAGCTGCGGTACCATAGTTTACCCTGCCCAGGTTTCCCCAGGTACCCATTTATCGGCCAGCCTGAAACGGAGGATAAACACCTGGGTGAGCTGCACGCCAACTGTCCGGGCCGGGACTCGAGCCCAGGCCCGCGGATTTGTAGCTAGGTACGCTAACCGCTGCACCTCGGAGGCGGCAGAGTAGAGCACATACTCAATTCAGAAGTTTCGTGGTTCCTACAACAAAGGCAGTAAAATACATGGTAAAAGAAAATGCAACTTCTGAGTGATGTGTGAATGAGAGCATGCACGTATATGTGATGCATAATAAACTGGAAAAAATAACACTCGGAGGAATGGAATTCCGTAAATATAATAAAACTCTGGAAAAAATACCGTAGAGTTCAATTCCGTGTGAACCTCTTACCAGTAGACGCAATGGAGATTCTTACATCCGCATTAATTCTTTCGTTTTGTTTATGAAGCCAAGCGGGTGAACGGACGAGTACTGGCGGAGTGCCGAATTATGACAACATTTTCAACTTCTCAAAAATCTTACGCAGTTTTTCTTGCCTCTCGCGTCTGACTCATTCCGATCCATTGCATCTGACAAAACACCAGCGCCGCCAACAATGAAGTCTTTGAAAGTCTTCCTCTGTAAGCGACAGGGGAACGACGCACGGCGGCGACATATACTACACCATTGATAGTGAGCAGCCGTGCACAGACATCTGCAGCACACGAGCGGCCCTTAACTGTGCAAAGGACCGTATTATTAGGTCCGTATTCTCAAGCCCATTTTATCAAGGCCGTATTCTCGAGCCCGTAGTCTCAAGCCCGTAGTCTCAAGCCCGTATCCTCAAGCCCATAGTCTCAAGCCCGTATCCTCAAGCCTGTATTATCAAGCCCGTATTCTCAAGCCCGTATTTTTAAACGTCTCGGCGCCTCCGTTCGCCTGTTTTAAAAGCCTCTCGTATAAGTTTATGTGATTTTCGTGGACTGTTTTGTGACCCTAAGGATGGTTCGACACGACTGCTGCTTCTTGAACGGGAAAATCACACAAGAAAACCTGATTAATCTTCTCTGTGGCCTTGGACAACAATCGTAACTGGAGCCCGATACCTTTAAGAATACGGACCTTTGTCACTTCGGGCTCACACACCCACATTTGTTAAGGCTTTTGTAGATGTTGTGTTAGTATTTCGATGGGTAGTTTCTTGAGCCTGGTGAGAGTAAGCCTAGCAATAGTAAATTAGTAGTAGCTTAGTTATAGTAAGTACGACTCATATTCTCAAACATTTTGCGACTTACTTACACATCCATATTTGGTAAGGCTTTCGTAGTGGTTGTGTTAGTATTTCGATGGGTAGTTTCTTGAGCCTGGTGATAGTAAGCCTAGCAATAGTAAGTTAGTAGTAGCTTAGTAATAGTAAGTACGACTCATATTCTCAAACATTTTGGGACTTACTTACACACCCACATTTGGTAAGGCTTTCGCAGCGGTTGTGTTTAGTTCCATGGGTAGCTTCATGAGCCTAGTGATGGCAAAAGGTACATAAAATCAACTGGGAATGAAATAAAGACAGATAAAGCTTGTCAGCATATTGGAGCAAAAGTAAAAGGTCCATAAAATCAAACGGGAAAGAAATCATACTGGAACAGAAGTAAAAAGTTCATAAAATCAACTGGGAAGGAAGTAAAGAAATAAAGCTTCCCGTCAGCATATTGGAGTACAAGTAAAAAGTCCAGGAAATGTCTGGTGAGTTGCTTTCGTAAAGGTCGTATTAGTCGGAAACGCTTTTAATCAACCCTTTTTGGCACACACGGTGTATATGTACATACGAGAAACTGCAACAACACAGTGAAAATATCCCGTAATGAACACCACTGAATGCCGGGGATCGAACCCGAGCCTTCTGCGGGCAGCACACCAACTACGCCGCCGATGTCCACAGTGCGGGGCTGGGGCGTCACTGTGTTATTGCAGTTTCTCTAATGTGTATATATAGGTAGTATTAGTGTTTCCATTGGTATTACTAAGCCGGTACGATGTTACTATTGCTTACTATCACTAGGCTCAAGAAACTACCCTTCGAAACACTAACACAGCCTCTACGAAAGCCTCGTCATCTCTCTGTGCGTGTGTGTGTGTGTGTGTGTTTACGTTGTTGCCTATTGCGCCAAAAAGCTACGAAAGCCTCGTCATCTGTGTGTGTGTGTGTGTGTGTGTGTGTGTGTGTGTGTGTGTGTGTGTGTGTGTGTGTGTGTGTGTGTGTGTGTGTGTGTGTGTGTGTGTGTGTGTGTGTGAGCCCCGAAATGTTTAAGGTTCATATTCTTAAAAGTATCGGGCTGCCATTACGATTATTTCCCAAGGCCACAGAGAAGATAACTCAAGTTTTCTTGGGCGATTTTCCCGTTCAAGAGAGTTCTAATGGTAAAAGAAAGAAGTAAAAAAATAAAGCTTGTCGTCAGCATATTGGAGCTGAAGTAAAAGGCACATAAAACAGAGCAGCGTGTATCCTCTGAAGGCAAGTGTCTGGTGGGTTGACGAGGCTCAGAGAAGCTTACGCCGCTGAGTGACTGCGATCCCTCGAGGCTACTGAGGCGCCTGTTCTTTTGTCTCTAAGGGGGGACTTTGGGGATGTGTTTTTCTGTACCTTTTTACTTATACTTATTGATAGTGATTTTCTTGGAGGTTATTGATGCGACTTTTTTTTCTTTACGGGAGGTTATTGATGCGCCTGTTCTTTTGTCTCTAAGGGGGGACTTTGAGGATGTTTTTTTCTGTACCTTTTTACTTATACTTATTGATAGTGATTTTCTTGGAGGTTATTGATGCGACTTTTTTTCACTCTTTCTTACGGGAGTACTTTATGGATTTTTCTGTCTTTTTACGGGAGTACTTTATGGATTTTTCTGTCTTTTTACGGGAGTACTTTATGGATTTTTCTGTCTTTTTACGGGAGTACTTTATGGATTTTTCTGTCTTTTTACGGGGTATTTTATGGATTTTTCTGTCTTTTTACGGGGTATTTTATGGATTTTTCTGTCTTTTTACGGGGTATTATATGGATTTTTCTGTCTTTTTACGGGGTATTTTATGGATTTTTCTGTCTTTTTACAGGTTATTATATGGATTTTTCTGTCTTTTTACGGGGTATTTTATGGATTTTTCTGTCTTTTTACGGGGTATTTATGTGATTTTTTTGTCTTTTTTATAGGGGTACTTAGGATTTTTTCTGTCCTTTTTACGGGGGCATTTTATGGATATTTCTGTCTTCTTTAAGGTGGAACTTATGGATTTTTTTTTACGGGGGAACTTAATTTTTTTTTACGGGGTACTTTATATAATCTTTTTTGTCTTTTTTAAGGTGGTACTTTAGTTATTTTAAGTGGGTAATTCACTGATTTTTGTCTATTTTACGGGGGTACTTTGATGAACTTTGTCTTTATTATATGGAGTATTTTATTGATTTAACTGTCTTTTTATATATATATATATATATATATATATATATATATATATATATATATATATATATATATATATATATATATATATATATATATATATATATATATATATATATATATATATATATATATATATATATATATATATATATATATATATATTTTTGACATGTACTTTAGGGATTTTCTGCACCTTTATACTTGTACCTCAGTTATCTTTTTACATTTTTAATAATAACATACACGTTTACCTTACTACATTTTACCTTTTTCTAGTACCATTCTTTTAAACAATAACAACCTCTTCTATTTACTATTTTACCAGCAGTTAGACTTCAATAACCACTATGCGAGTCTGAATAAACCCGTGAATTTGAAGCCATAATCGCCACGTATTCTAAGAAGCTTTCGGCTCTCCCAACAACTATTTCCCAAGGTCACGAAGGAGATTAGTCGGGTCCTCAGGAGTGTTTTTTTAATGTTCACGGTGCAGATGCCTCGTCAAACTATTACTAGGCTCATAAAATTACGCATGGAAATACTAACACAACATCTTCTACGAAAGCCTTACCAAATGTGTGTGTGTGTGTGTGTGTGTGTGTGTGTGTGTGTGTGTGTGTGTGTGTGTGTGTGTGTGTGTGTGTGTGTGTTCTTGTTTCTGCGTCCACCTGATCTAGACTCAGCTGCGTGCATTCCTAGCTCCAAGTTCCCCAAAACCAGCGTCTTTTCGCAGCCTACCTCCTGGAGCGAAGCACATACTATGTACACAAGGACTCTAGGCTCCTTGCCGTACACACCAAACACTTTGATGGCTCCCCCGCCAGTGCATCGGGTTTCGAACAAGCGGCCGCGCAGCCCCGACAAGGGCGAGACGCTGCGGCTGGTGCTGGAGCCGCCGTCGGTGCCCGCCAGGAAGAGGCGGCTCGGCAGCCACCCGTGTCTTCACGTGGATGACCACAACCGTGTGCTGGGTTCGGTGAACGGTCACGCGTGCCTCGTCCAGCTGGACTCCGGGGCCCAGATCACCTTCCTCTTCCACACCATGGCCAAGAGGCTGGGGCTGATCACCGGCACGGAGCCCACCGAAAAGCAGGACATCGACCTCTGGATCGGCTCGCGGGTGCTGGACGTCATAGAGCTGAAGGCCGTCCCCATCAGTCTGGGGGGCGGCGTGGAGATGGTCGTCCCCGCCACTGTGTTCCCGGCGTGGCTGGAGGACATGTACGACGCAGACGAGGTCGTGCTGGACGCCCACCACTTGCGGCGCGGCCGCATGGTGCAGGTGTTTCGGCCTGACGGCAGCGACCTCTTCGTCTGCCATCCGCAGCAGCTGCGGCGGAGGCCGAGGAAAACGGAGCGTTCCGTGGAGCCTGACGTCCTCTGGGTGCGGCGGGAGGGCGGCGCGGCGTAGGCCAGGCCCATGACGGTGCTGCTGGACACCGGCGCCCAAGGCTTCCACGTGTCTGAAAGACGCCGCAAGCTGCTCCTCGCGAGCAGGAAAGGCCGCAGGACGCCCAAGCGCGTCGTGCTGGACTTGGGCGACGGCTGCCGCGTGAACGCCGCGCCGCTGGAGGAGGTGGCCTCCAACGACCATGACTTTGTCATGGGCGTCTCCCTCCTGTGCAAGTACGGCGCCGTGCTGGACCACGCCCGCCACACGCTCGCCTTCAAGACCGGCTCCCAGTGGCGGGAGGTCAGCACACAAGGCCCTCAGCAGGGGGTGGTCAGCACACAAAGGTTCCACTAAGCAGCTCGTCGGGAACAAGGCGGTGGAGGCGAGACAAGCGTGTGAGGATAACAGTTACATGGCACACTAAACACCAAGCCAGCACCTAGGCTCACAGGGAAGGGTGTGGCCAACACACCTCCAAGTAAAGGAGGGATTTATGTTCATGGACGATGAGCTTAGGTGTGGTTAAGTTTACAGGAGCTGCCTTGAATAAGCCCACCGGCCTTGCAGACTCCTTATGTTCTTCTTTTATCTATCTCTCTCCATCTACCTCTAATACTTTTCAGGTGTACATTAAGAGAGTTTCCGGAGACTAGGAGGCTGTGTCTGAGGGAACACTAATGTCTTTGGGGGTTGACCCAACAAGTCCATATTTCTTTGAACATGTTGACTGACCACTAAACGCACAGCGGACAAGACTTTTCTTGTCAAGGTCCTTTGCTCTTTACCAACTCGGCGTGAATTAGCCACAAAGCAATTCCTCGTGAGTGAAACAACGGCACCCAAGCTGTTTTTGTAATCTTTTCTCTTAATTTCCTCGATGATGCAACATTGCGGCGGAACTTAGGAGTCAAAAGACTGTCCGTAAGAGGAGGGGAGTTGATGAGACGAATAGCTTTAGACTCGACTCTGTCCAAGAGAGCAAGAGAGCCGTGGCTGAGTCGACATAATGACGGCGCCGCGTTCAGGAGGACGCGAGCTCAATCCCCGCCCGGTGCCACCAAGCTGGGATTTTTCAGCCGCCGCCGAGTGGCTTAAAAACTACCCATATGCTGTCCAGAAGACCACCTATCAACCCGGACCTTAGATTCTAGGATTAAAAATGAGCTCCGGGAGGGCAGCATGAGCCAATGCAAGATGGCGCAAATATAAACACTCGCCTGCGCCAGAACGGGCTGGGCCGACCATCAGGACCCACCGGGAAGAAGCCTTGGGTCGACCATCAGGCCCCACCGGGAAGAAGCCTACCGGCGCAATAGGCCGCGACGTAAAAAAAAAAAAAAAGTCCCGGAGGGTTTAAGAACATGGGCTTTACTTATTTACTATCTTATTTACTAATTATTTACTATCTTTTTTACTGTCTATCACTAGTCGAATAAAACTACCCATTGAGACACTAACACAACCCCTACGAAAGCCTTATCAAATGTGGGAGTGTATGCTCTTAAACGTTTGAGAATGTGGTCCACAAGGTCATGAGACTCAGAGCAGGCGTGGGTTGGTGTGGCCGGGCAGAAGCAGCAGCATCCAACAGCTTCTCGCGAGGCCGACTTTAACGCCGGTGTGTCGGGGAGCAGGCGAGGCGGCGCTTAACGAACGAGAAAAATGTCACAAACTGGAACGAACCCAGACAGGGAACGACGGTAATAACACGGACAGCCTCCCCCTTGCTTGAACACACACACACACACACACACACACACACACACACACACACACACACACACACACACACACACACACGGACTAACTGCCTGACTGACTGGTTGACTGACTAACTGACTGACTGACTGAGTGACTGCCTGACCGACCAACCGACAAACAGACAAACGGACACACACACACACACACACACACACACACACACACACACACACACACACACACACACACACACACACACACACACACACACACACACACACACATTGTTGTCGATTGTTACTGCGAAACTGAAGTAGCAACACTCATATGATTGCGTAATTTTATCCGTAACTAAAATATTCTATGTCCTCGAATACTAAATGTTAGGTAGACAAGTTTTCTATCACACACAATAAATGCTGCCAAAACCTCGCTGTGAATCTATAACGGAAAAATCAACGCTATATTTCCTTTCATATTCTTCGTAATAGTATAGCTTGTACGATTAAGTGTCACTGCTTCTTCTGTGTCCGTGGAAGGAGGCATTTCAACGACGGTTTCTTTAATGCTTTGTTTGTCTTCGCGCTCTGACGCTCCATTCTCTTTACTGTCTTCCCTTCCTTGGCGAGCAAAAGCAATGGACTGAAGGAATGGACTTTACTGTTGTGTTTGTCTTCCCGTTCTCCTTTCCTCCCTGTCTTCCCTTCCTTGGCGTAATACACTGACGGTATCCTCAATTTCCTGTTTGTCTTCCCGTTCTCCTTTCCTTCCTGTCTTCCCTTCCTTAGCGTAATACACTGACGGTATCCTCAATGTCCTGTTTGTTTTCCCGTTCTTCTTTCTTCCCTTCCTTGGCCGCCTGAAAGTACCGCCCGCCGCCGTAACATTCGCGGCGGGGCTGGGTAAACACGGCCGTGATGAAGGTCGGTGCATACGGTGAGGTGCGGCGCCTTAACTTCAGACGTGCCAGACAGATACAGCGGCTGCACCTCCCTCGCTGCGGCCCTCCCCTCCCGACGCCGCTCCATCCCCTTCACTGTTGGCTGCCCCCCTTCTCTATCTATCGACTTATCTATTTATCTATGTGTATGTATCTGGGTTATCTACCTCTTTCTTGATTTTACATGTTACGTCTCTCCAAGTACGTCGCGTGGTTTCTCTGAGGCTCTAAACACCGTTCCATTAAGGCTAGTAATTGAATTTCTTCCTTTTACGAGAACGATTCTTTCATTCTTTTGGGGGAAAGCGACGCAAAGCCAAAGCGAAGCCAAAAGTCTCCATTTTATCCGAGGAAGATATTAACTTCCGCAAAATAAATACGCAAGATGTATGTAAAGAGTTTTGGTTCAGTTCGAGGATTTCAACCTTAGGGGCCGCGGAGCCTGGAAGATTTGGCCCCGGCCCGCATGAAAGGTCCATCATGGGGCCGCGCGGGCACGCCGGGGAGGCGGCAGCGTGACTACAGGCTTCTTAACGTGCCCCATTCACTTATTACATACACTCTTATCTTTATCTAAGCATTCACTCATCATTCATATAAAACCCATAATGGAGTTATTTTCACCGCATGAATTGCAACTCTGCAAATAGCACAGGCTTGTCGGTGAGCCACAAAGGTTGGAATGTTTCTGACAGCTACCACAAGTCATGAAATGGGTACTCACCTTGCGTGTCGACGGAGAAGTACCCCTGGCCGTCCCCGCCGGTGATGGCGTACAGCAGCTGGTCAATGTCGTGGTCCCGGGCCTCCAACGTGATGACCTCAGCGCCGGGGGGCAGGTTCTCCTTGACCCAGGCCCGCAGCACGCGCTGGGGGAACATCGGGGGACCCAAGTTTTCATCCACGTCGTGGACTTGGACGAAGAGGCTGGCGTCAGCGCTCAGGGCGGGATTGCCGCCGTCCTGGGCCCGGACCGTCACGTTGTAGGACTGCCGCGCCTCAAAGTCCAGCGGCTGGGCGAGGCGCACGACGCCGGTTTTCTCGTCGATGCGAAAAACATACTCGTGGCCGCTGACGAGGCTGTAGGTCAGCTGGCCGCCCATGCCTAGGTCCGGGTCGGTGGCCTGCAGGGACGCCACCACCGCGCCCAGCGGCAGGTCCTCCGGGATGTCAACCCTGAGGCTGCGGGCGGCACCGAAGTCTGGCGGACAGTCGTTGATGTCCAGGACCGTCACCATGAGCCGGGACAGAGCAGACTGCGGGTGTTCGGGCGCGCCGTCCCACGCCCTCACCCGCAGGTCATACTCACTCCGCCGCTCACGGTCCAGGCCGCCCAGTATGTACACAATGCCAGTCGTTCTGTCAACCGTGAACTCGTCCACATCCGACACCAACTCGTACGTTATCTGGGCGTTCAGACCCTCGTCCGCGTCCTGGGCAGTGATCTGAGCCACGCTGGTGCCGTTCCGCGTGTTCTCGGGGAGGTGGAGGCTGTAGCTCACACGATTAAACTCAGGAGCGTTATCATTCACGTCGACCACTTTGACTGTGAGATTCCTTGACACACTCCTGTGCGGGACGCCGAGGTCATACACAGTAATGTTAAGGAAATACTCTGGCGTCCTCTCGCGATCAAGCTCAGCCACCACCTTCAAGACCCCTGTTTCAAAGCCTATCTTGAACACCGAGTCCGTGTCACCGCTGGAGCCGGCGTACACCACACGGCCGTTGTGGCCCCGGTCATGGTCCTTCGCCGCCACAGTCAGCAGCTCGGTGCCGATACTCGCATCCTCGCGGACCTTGACGATGCTGGGAAACTTTTCTGGGAGCTCTGGTGGGTGGGAGTTGAAGCCGTAGCGCAGCGGCAACAGGGCGTAGTGTTCCTCGGCGGCGTTGTTCTCCGCCGCGGCCGCTTCCACTTCCTCAGCCTTCGATCCTATATCCGTTTCGTGACACTCGACGTGGGAGTGTTGCTTGAGGGCGGCCTGGCCATCTTTGCGTTTGGTGATCACCGCGACCGTCACACTCGTCGGGTCAGACACGTGGGTACCGTCCGTGGCCGTCACATTGAGAACATACGTCTTATGTGGGTCACCGGGCATCACAACTTTCCTGAGGTCACACGTGAGAGCCAGCACACCCGACGAACTCTCAACGGACCAGCACTCTTCGTCCATGTCATTGTGTAGCCTGTAGCTGATGATGCTTCCGTTGTCAAGGTCCACAGCCGAGAGAGCAAGGACACTGGTGCCGACTGGGGCGTCCACGGAAACCCAACCTCTGCAGTCCACGCCGACGAACTGCGGCCGGTTGTCATTCACGTCACGAACCTTTACCTTCACTGTTGTCTCCGTCTCCCTCTTGAAAGGCGTGCCCCAGTCCGACGCACGAACTTTGATGGTGTAGATTCTTCGCTGGGCCTCAAAGTCCAGCACGGCGGAGGTTCGCACTGTCCCGTCGAAAGGGTCAATCACGAAGGGAACTTGGTCCAGATTGGCAATACTGTACGACAGGAAGCGGTTCTCTCCCGAGTCTGCATCTGTGGCGACCATGCGTGTGACGTAAGACCCCGTCGGCTCATTCTCGTCCAGCGTCACCTCCGTGTTGGGCGTGTTGAACTGAGGCGCGTTGTCGTTGGCGTCAAGAATTCGAATTATAACCTTGGCCGAGGACTGTTTCCTGTGGGCGTTGCTGGCCTGGTCCACCGCCGCCACCGTCAGGCTGTAGTAGGCCGTCAGCTCATGGTCCAGCCAGTCAGCCGTTGAAATTAGGCCTGCGCGAGGGTTTATAGAGAATTTTTCGTCATCATTCCCTGCCACGATCCTGAATAGCACTCTGCCGTTGATGCCCTGGTCCGTGTCCGAGGCGGCCACCCGCACGACGGGGGTTTGGGGTGGCGCCTCCTCGCTCACCGCCTCCTCGTACTGCTCCCGCGCAAACACGGGTGCGTGGTCGTTGACGTCGGCAATGTTGACTTGGACGCTGACTCTCGTCCTGCGCGAGGGAGTCCCACAGTCGACGGCCTGGATGGTTAGGTTGTAGCCTTCTGGCGCCAGCTCGCGGTCCAGCAGCTTGAGCACCGCGAGATTGTACTCCTTGTCGTGGACCTGTGTGACGCTGAAGAGCCTGTCGGGGTCCCCGGCCACGATGACTACCTGGTCCACGCGGCCACTCTCGCCCTCGTCCTCGTCGTCCACCTTGATGATGGCGTATATGTGGGTGTGGGCGTGCTCGACCACGTGGGGCAGATGCTGCACCGAGATTCTTGGCGCGTGGATGTTGACTTGGTACACCTGGACCTCCACTGTGGCTCGCGCCGCGGCGGAGGCCCGCGTGTTATGTGGCTGCGGCCCGCGGTCCTGGGCGAGGACTGTTATCCTGTGTGGCCGCCCATAGGTGTGGGAGAGTGGGCGTGTTATGCTCAGGACGCCCTTGGTCGGGTGAACGGCGAACAGGTTTGACGTGTGGTCCTGCAGCAGGTAGTAGACCTGGCCGTTGATGCCGTCGTCGGCGTCGTGGGCCGTCACGGAGAGGAGCGGCGTGTGGAGCGCCGCGTCCTCGCCCACACCCACCTGGTACGACGTGGGAAAAGACAACGGTATGTTATCGTTCGTATCTAGCACCCGCACCGTCACGTTGGCCCTGGCCTTGAGGGGCGCACCGCGGCGGACGGCACTGCGGGCCTGCGCCTCCACCACTAAGTTGTACCGCTCCCGCCGCTCACGGTTCAGCACGTCCCGTAACCCTGTTTTTGTCCTCACGTGCAGCACCACGACGCCGCCAACCACCTCCGACTCGGCCGTGAAGAAGCCGTGCGTGTCCCCTTCAGCTATAGTGTACGTGACGTGGGTGGTGGGCGGCAGGTTCTCGAGGGACACGCCCATGAGCTCCTTCCCGGACACGTGCGTCCTGGGCAGCGAGTTCTCGTAGATGCTAACATTGTACCAGTCCCTCAGGAACCTGAGAGACTTCGGGCTGGCTGCCGCGGCGGCGCTCCAGCACAGCCACGGCAGCCCCAGCAGAAGCACCAGAAGGAAGAGACGCGAGGGTGGCCGCGGCCGCCGCCTGAGAGGTGGCCTGTCCGGGGCGTGGCGTGCGGGAGGCGGCGGGGCCAGCAGCGTCCGCAGGCCCGCTCCCTGGGACATCATGTCATCATGTCACGTGGGGGCGGGCATCACCTGCAACGAGACGACACAATGTTACACGTCCACACACACACACACACACACACACACACACACACACACACACACACACAGGTGTATGTATGGTTAGCATCAAATATTTAGATCATAAAAAAATGCCTTCGAAAGAAGCCTTACGCCTGAATTACCTGCCTAAAACACTTTCTAGGAAACACGCAACCAATAAACAAAGGAATTAAAAAAAGAACCAGAGAAAAATGAAGATGAATCGAGAAAGAAATGAAACAAGAAAAGGCGACGGAAAAACTAGGAATACAAAATATCATCTGGGAATCGTGTGTGTGGCGTGCATGCAATATGTCCTTGGCGTTCCACTGGGCGACGCGAGGCCGGCGATGCATTGCCCGGGTGTTCCATCCCTCACTGCCGCCACGACAACACCTCGCCACCGCCCGCCGCGACGCTCGGGAATAAAGAAACGCTGTGCGCTCGAGGACTCCATTCACACCACCTTGCCTCGGCCCGTCAGGAAGGCGCGTGTGTGTGCATGTGTGTGAGGGTGAGAGACAGACAGACAAATATTCAGAGAAACAGATGAGCTGAGAAACAGACACAGACAATTTAGGCGTTTTACAAGGAAGGAAGGAATGGCGATTATAAAAACAACCGATTCAAAATTCAAAAGAGGTCAGGTATGCATTGAAACAGGATAAAAAAATACCGTAGTTATCATCAAACTGGAATGGAACGTGACAGCAAAGAACAGTGTAGAGAGATAGAAACATTATAATCGTGACCTTATTAGTAACGACTCACTCCCTTCACCTCTTCTCTGTCAGTCACGGTCTACAGTCTCCCAAAAGGATGAAAAACACATCAGTTATAATTACAGTCAGACTAGACGATTAAATACAGTAAAGAAGAAAGCAAAGTGAAGAAGAAAAACAGCATACTCCATACGAGACCCATTTCCCGAGACCTACACTCATGGGCAGCTCGACAGTCCAACACAATCACTGTAAGCTCCCAAACCAAACCATATTCACCACAATGCTCCGTTACTTCTACGCAATACTAGATACCAATAAAATTTTCCTGTGTAGTTTCCTAAAATTCCCTCTTTTTTATATCACCACCAAACACTTTAGAGATACAAGTAATTTTTTTTGTCCTATTGTATGTTTGGTTGGTGAGCTTACAAACTTGCTGTATTGGACTGTAAAACTGGCCCTCAGGCATTCACGGTCCAGAGTCCCCCGAAGCTTTTCCTCAAACCCAAACAGCAGCAGCAGCGCCACGACTTTTGTTACGGCGGGAAAGACAAATAGGAAAGGAGTTTAGAGAGTTGAGAGAGGAACATTCAGACCAGTCACCGCATAGGGTTGTTATATATCAGATATTTTTCAGGTAAACAAACAGATTACCACTTTATAATGTTTGCCCGTATGTGCGTGTGTGTGTGTGTGTGTGTGTGTGTGTGTGTGTGAGAGAGAGAGAGAGAGAGAGAGAGAGAGAGAGAGAGAGAGTTAAGCCACTACGAAAATCTATTAACACACACACACACACACACACACACACACACACACACACACACATACTCAGGCCTTAATACCTCAAGCAATCAAAGTCGAGCGCAAAAAATGGATGGCGATTAAGAGACAATCCAAACGCCATCAACTCTGCCAGCAAGCCACCGCTGAAAGGGAACTGCGGACCGCCGATAACACGAGAGGGGCGACACAAACACACACAGGGATGCACAGTGCTTAAGGAGACTACAAGCGGCCAGACAGACGGACGGTTCACACATAACAGCTCCTGAGAGTACACACACGATACTACACACGACTATAAGGAGACTACAAGCGGCCAGACAGACGGACGGCTCACACATAACAGCTCCTGAGAGTACACACACGATACTACACACGACTATAAGGAGACTACGAGAGGCCAGACAGACGGACGGTTCACACATAACAGCTCCTGAGAGTACACACACGATACTACACACGACTATAAGGAGACTACAAGCGGCCAGACAGACGGACGGCTCACATACAGCTCCTGAGTACACACACGATACTACACACGACTATAAGGAGACTACGAGAGGCCAGACAGACGGACGGCTCACACATTACAGCTCCTGAGAGTACACACACGATACTACACACGACTATAAGGAGACTACGAGGGGCCAGACAGATGGACAGCCTACGCATGGCAGCGCCTGGGAGTGGGTTATTCAGCAACTTTTCTCCGCATCCATAAGCATATCGTCAGCCTCATAAAATAATCGCCTAAGTCATTTTTCAGCGATTTCCAGGTTTCTGTCTACATCAATTTTCCAGCATGTGACGCCCATTTTTGTATAGTTGCCTTCGACATTCAGGGTTTGAGTGTCCTAGAATTGGCCTCTTCATTTCTGCCTAAACCTTAACCCAAATGAGATAATGACAGTTCTTTTCTGATTTCCTGTAAAGTATAAAATAATGACTTAGGCGATCTGTTTATGAAGGTGACGATATATAACCTCCTTTCAAAGCTTTTAGTGGTGTTTCCCTCAACTACTTATCAGTTCAGTTTGTTTCAGTTTGTCATACTCTAAGGATTAATTCTGCGCTCCTGTTGCTGAAGCTTCAAGAACTAAGATCCAAAACGCAATTTGCGCAGTTTCTTGCGGTAATACAGTGATTTATGCGTCGAAGGTCAGGATACTTACGTGGTCCGACTGCTAACGCTTCAAAAATATGACCTGAGACTCTATTTGCTCAGTTTCTTGCAACAATACAGTGATTTCTGGGTCGAAGGTCAGGATAACTTATGTACTCCGATTGCTAACGCTTCAAAAATATGACCTGAAACTCTATTTGCTCAGTTTCTTGCAACAATACAGTGATTTCTGCGTCGAAGGTCAGGATAACTTATGTACTCCGATTGCTAAAGCTTCTAGCAACACAACCCAAGACTCTATTAGCGCAGTTTCCGGCGGTCATGCAGTGATTTCTGGGTCGAATTTCAGGATAACGTCGATGTTCCTGTTGTTAACGATTCTAGAAATACAAGTCTCCATTGAAGTTATTTCTGGGTCAAAGGTCTGAATAAATGCGCTTCGGTTACTAACGCTGTGAGTTACAAGCCAAGCCTCCCTTTATCCAGATAGCATCGTGGAGGTAATTTGAAGGTCCTCAGATCTATACAGCATAATCGAGGTGGCAGATACGAGTACAATTTGAAGTTAACTACTGCGCTTTGGTTACTAACGCTGCGAGAATTACAACATAAGCTTCCCTTCATCTAGCTAGCAATATAGGGGTAACCTGGAGGCCCCTCAGATCTGAACGGCACAAACGAGGTGAGGTTTAACTAGTGGCAGATGCATTTTTCATCTTTGCTCTAACTGCTAACGCTTCCAGAACTTCAACCCAAGCCTCCCTACATCCAGATAGCAACGTGGAGGTAACCTGGAGGCCCTTAGATCAGAACACGATAATCTAAGTGGGACGTGACCAGTGACAGATGCAATTTAAGGATAATTTCTGCGCTCTGCTTCCTTTCGCTTCAAAATATAAGACCCAAGACTCATTTTGAACGGTTTCTAGCGGTAATACATTGATTTCTGGGTCGAATGTCAGGATAACTTATGGACTCCGACTGCTAACGCTTCAAAAATGTGACCAAAGACTCTATTTCCTCAGTTTTTTTTTGTGTGGTAATACAGCGATTTTTGATTCGAATGTCGGGATAACGTCTATGTTCTCTTGTTAACGATTCTAAAACAACAACCCAAGCCTCCCTTCATCCAGAAAGCAACGTGTAGGTAACGTGTAGGCTCTCAGATCTCTGCCAGGAGGGTCATTTGTATTGTCTCCCGTGAGCGCAGGGAACGAATGCAAACCTAATTATGTTCCTCCGGTAAGTTTGCATTTAATATCCCCGGCAGGCAGGCAGCCAGGACGCTGATTAATTTACATGTTAACGCCTGACTCCTGCCATTCACCCTTGATCTGCAGCCATTGATGAGTGACCTTAATGACAGGCTGAAGGCCGCAGCGAAGAGGAAGAAGAAGAAGAAGAAGAGGCAGAAGAAGAACAGGAAGAAGAAGAAGAAGAAGAAGAAGAGGAAGAAGAAGAAGAGGCGGAAAAAGAAGAAAAAGAAAAAGAAGAGGAAGAAAAAGAGGAAGATGAGGAAGAAGAGAAGGAAGGAGAAGAAGAAGCAGAAAAAGAGGAAGAAGAAGAAGAAGAAGAAGAAGAAGAAGAAGAGGAAGAAGAGGAAAAAAAAGAAAAAGAAGAAGTAGAAGAAGAAGAAGAAAAGAGAAGAAGAACAAGAAGCAGAAAAAGATTGAGAAAAGGATATCAAGAACTCGTTTTCTTATAATCTTTTTTTTTCTTCTTACAGAAACGACTTTGAAACTTTAAACTGAGACACACACACACACACACACACACACACACACACACACACACACACACACACACACACACACACACACACACACACACACACACACACACACACACACACAGAAAACTCCCACATAGAAAGAGAGAGAGAGAGAGAAGGAGAGAGAGAGAGAGAGAGAGAGAGAGAGAGAGAGAGAGAGAGAGAGAGAGAGAGAGAGAGAGAGAGAGAGAGAGAGAGAGAGAGAGAGAGAGAGAGAGAGAGAGAGAGAGAGGGTGTGTGTGTGTGTGTGTGTGTGTGTGTGTGTGTGTGTGTGTGTGTGTGTGTGTGTGTGTGTGTGTGTGTGTGTGTGTGTGTGTGTGTGTGTGTGTGTGTGTGTGTGTGTGTGTGTGTGTGTGTGTGTGTGTGTGTGTGTGTGTGTGTGTGTGTGTGTGTGTGTGTACGTGTGTGTGTGTGTGTGTGTGTGTGTGATAAACACGGTACCTTTCAACATATTTACCTTTAACTCCATATTTTAGACTCCCTGATATGTACAAATTGAGTCACCGCGTACTAATAGGCAAACAGACACACAAATGAAAACACACAGTGCACGCTGTGCAACACAGATGAAGAAACTTTAGAACACTTCCTGCTACACTGTGAACCCTTCAGACACATCAGACAAAATTTACCTTTTGTTTACCAAGGCAACAACACGTCACCGCTGCAAAGGTGTATCACATACTTCATCGAGCTCTGGGGCAAATCGGACCCATTAATTTTTTTTTATTGGTATGTCCTTGCCTTATACGAGGACGCGCTTGTGTATAAAATTGAATGACCACCGAGACGAACATCGCGTGCTGGGTGCGGGTCCCCGCCTCCAAGAAGGTGACGGCCCTGCACCTGACGGCCGAGCAGGAGGCGCCCGGCCTCTGCTGCTTCCACAAGCAGCGCTGCTCGGCCATCTTCATGACCGTTGAGCTGCTCCCTGAGAGCTGTGTGCGTGACCGCGTTGACCAAAGAGTTTGCAGAGTGTCGCGTCGCCGTGAACCGCGCCCTCGTGGCGGGGCTGGACACGGCTTGCTTCGTGAGGATGAAGGTGAAGAGAGGACGCCGGACCGTCCGGAAGAAGGCGTTAGATGCAAGGTTCCTCATCGAGTGTTTGCAGGAGGAACGGATCGTGGAGGGGAAAGTTAAACTTGCGTTTGATATTACGTCGTTTTCACCGCTGACCTTTTCCTTCCACATCAAAACCTTAGTCAGCGAGTGTTCCCTGACTGACCGTCAGCCCGTGCATGTGATCCCAGTAACTGCCCGCACAGGGCTGCCCTCAGCAGAGTGTTCCCTACCAGAAAGTCAGCCGGCAACTGCCGCCCCAGAAACTGCCTGTACAGCGCTGCCCCCAGCAGAGTGTCCCGTAACAACGGAGTGCCAGCCCGTGCCTGCTGCCCCAGTAACTGCCTGTATAGAGCTACCATCAGCAGAGTGTCCCGTAACAACGGAGTGCCAGCCCGTGCCTGCTGCCCCAGTAACTGCCTGTATAGAGCTACCATCAGAAGAGTGTCCCGTAACAACGGAGTGCCAGCCCGTGCCTGCTGCCCCAGTAACTGCCTGTATAGAGCTACCATCAACAGAGTGTCCCGTAACAACGGAGTGCCAGCCCGTGCCTGCTGCCCCAGTAACTGCCTGTAAAGAGCTGCCCTCAGCGGAGGAAGACTGCCGCGACGCACAAGAAACAGTCGAGGAACGAACGTGCGCGCCACCAACCCCGAACACCGACACGTCGGTCCTTAGGAACGTCACGATCCCCCGAAGGTACAGGGACAGAATGAAGGGCCGCGGAGGTGTTGTGGGGCGCCTCCACGAAGACCATCCCGTCACCATTGAGTATAATGAACAATGCGGCGTAATGAAGCTTCGGGGCCTCGCCGATGACGTCAGACGATGCCAGGACGACATAGATGGCACGATAAAGACGTGGCAGAGGGAGAACAGCAAGAAACAAATGACGAAGAAGGCGGCAGCGAACGGTGCCAAGAGTGAAGGCAAAGAAACAACACCCCGACAAGACACTAAGCCTGTGCGTGCCCCCGACACCCGGCAAGACCAGGCCCGTGAGCAGCGTAAAGCGGGGACGAAGAGTGTGTGTGCCCCCAACACCCGGCAAGGCACTGAGCGTGTGTGCCCCCAACACCCGGCAAGGCACTGAGCGTGTGTGTGCCCCCAACACCCGGCAAGGCACTGAGCGTGTGTGTGCCCCCAACACCCGGCAAGGCACTGAGCGTGTGTGTGCCCCCAACACCCGGCAAGGCACTGAGCGTGTGTGTGCCCCCAACACCCGGCAAGGCACTGAGCGTGTGTGTGCCCCCAACACCCGGCAAGGCACTGAGCGTGTGTGTGCCCCCAACACCCGGCGTACGGCCACGGCCATTCGCAACGCACCGTCGCCCCAAGACACACGACCCGAGGCGCGGCAACACCCGCCGGCGGCTGATGGCGCCCCGAAAGAACGCCAAAGGAAAGTTGCTAAGGAAGCCGTCAAAGGACGCTCTAAAGGAATTGCTAAAGGGCCATCTCAAGAAGCCCCGAAAGGCGCGTCCCATGACACTCCCGAAGGAGCGCCGAGGGAGGCTCAGCCCTGGACGCTGCTGCCGCCGCGCCTGCGCAGCCCCGACCGGCGGGACATCCTGGGACAGCGCTGGCTGTCTGATGACGTCATGGACCTGGCCCAGGAACTGCTGCAGCGGCAGTTCCCGAACACTCGCGGCTTGTACGCCAGCGGCGCCGCCTTCACCCTGCCGCCCCTGCAGCCCGGCAGCGGAGCGCTCTTCCTGCAGGTGGTGAACCGGTCCACGCCGATGAGCCTCGCCTCCATGGCGGACTACGGCCGCACGGGGGGCAGCCACTGGCTACTGCTGTCCTCGTACGGCGCGGCGCGCCCCGGCCAGCTGGCCGTGTACGACTCGCTCTACGACACGCTCTCCGCCTCCACGGCCGCCCTGGTGCGGCAGCTGCAGGAGCTGCACGCCCCGCCCCCGGGCGCCGTCATGCGGCCCGTGCAGCGCCAGCGGGACGGCTACAGCTGCGGTCTCTTCGCCCTCGCCTTCGCCTTCAGCATCGCCCACGGCCAGGACCCTTGCCGCGTGCGCTACGTGCGGGCCCGCATGGCGCGCCACCTGCTGGCGTGCCTCGAGCGGGGCACAGTGACGCCCTTCCCCAGCGAGCCCAAGGACACGATGGGCTAAGAACCTTCACCTTCAAACACAGAGAGGAGGACTTAGGCAGCGACAGGAAGGATAAAGAGTGGGTCTCTGCTTCGCCTCTGTTCACAGCTGTGTCCAGTGTCGCGACAACTGCTGGAGGTGTCTTTCAGCAGTCCATATGTTTCAGTATTTACTTCATACTTTTTCTACAAATCAAAAAGACGTTAGTACTCTACATTTTATCTTCGGAGCTTCAGCAGGAATGGCAGGTATTTGTGCACAAACACCGAAAGAATAATTGATAGAATTGATAACATTCAAGACTCTTAGATTTATGAGATATTCATTTAATACGTGTCTCATAAATCTGCGAGTCTTGAACGTTATCACTTTATTAATTATCCTTTCCGGCCTTCGTGTGCTGGCCATTATCTGTCAGCTCGATCCTGGCCGACCTGCGTGCAGTGACTCAGTGTTTCGTGCGTGTGGATGTTTCTCACGGCGTGCGAGGCCAAAGCCTTATTTTGTGTCTGCTGTAATGTTACCTGGTCGCTTCTGCTTGTCGTGGTGAGTGGCACCGAGGGACACTGCATGGCGGGGATGGCAAGGCTTTGTGTGATGAGTTGTGGTGCTGCTGGGCGGCTCCTGAGGCCGTACAGGTCTGTCAGGGCGTCTGCTTCCTTCCGTGTTCCCGTGTGTTCCTTCCCCGCACGGCCACCTGCCGCTCCAAATACTTTCCCTTGGCTTGAGTTTTCCCCTACGGACGTGCCTTGGGCAACATAGTGTTTCTTCCCTGTGCTATTGTTTTGAATTTGTTCTTATTTGTTTTGGTTTTCATTTCATTTTATAGTTGTATTTTTTCACTGTCACTGACGGTTCGGTGCGCCGTGAGTTGCCTTGAGTTGCCGGGACGCGCTAGTGTGCGTGGTGTTGTCCGCATGATGTGCAGTAGTACACATCCTGCCGCTGGTTGTGGCGAGGCTGCCGCGTGGAGGGCGTGGGGTGGCGTGAAGGCGCGGCCAATGCGGCACTCCCGCAGGGAGCGGGAACGCTGGCACCGCGAACACGAAAACGAGGAAGCTTTTCTATGTATTTATGCGCCTCCTCGGTGCAGTGGTTAGCGTCCCTGACTACGAATCTGCAGGCATGGGTTCGAATTCTGGCCTGGGCAGTCGGCGTGCAGCTAGATAAGGTAAAAATTAGGCCAAGTAAAAGAAGCCAATAAGCCAAGAAACGTGAAGCAAATGTAAACTAAAAAGCAGGTGAAGCAAGGCAGGTAACGGGAGGCAACTAAAGGTGAGACAGGTAAGGTAAATAGTGCCGTGAAAGTCATTAAGCCAACAAAAACTATGTTAAACAAGCCTAAGGTAAACAAGGGAGGTAACCAGGTGAAGCAAGGTAAGGTAAGTCAATTAGAGGTGAGTCAGGTAAAGTAATTATGTAAGAAAAGTCATTGAGCCAGAAAAGTAAGGCGGATGTAAACTAAACCAAGGCAAGACAGGTGGAACAGGCAAGGTAAGCCAACTGAAGGTGAGTCAGGTAAAGTAATTAAGCCAAAAAACAAATCGTTAAGCCAAGAAATTCCGATGAAGAAACAAAGAAACAAACACGACAGAAAGAAAGGATGGAAGGAACGACGACACGAAGAAAGGAAGAAAGGAAGCAAAGAAAGAAGGGAGGAGAGCTAAAGAGAAGATGGAAAACACAAGGCAAAGAAAAAGAGGAAGGAAGAAAGGAAGACAGGAAGAAGAAAGGCAGGAAACAAAAGAGCTAAGGTGAAGCTAGAAAACAAAAAGCAAAGAAAAAATAAATAAGAAAAGTAAAAATTAAAGTAAGTAATTAAATAGGTCAGCAAAGCCAGGTGACGTGTATCACTGTATGGGCGCCGCGGAGAAGGCCTTATTAGTCGCCGCCACCTCCGCAGCACTGTGCCGCCCCTCAAGGCCAACCTGACACACAAGAAAAGATCAGAAAAGGACGTCACGAAAAGCAAGCCTCCTCCAACACCACCTTCTCCACGACAAGACTTTCCCGAGGAAGTAGCCAGGATACAGGAACATGTCCACACGCCCCAGTCACGTGAATCACAAGAGGAACGTCG
Organism: Eriocheir sinensis; assembly: GCF_024679095.1. Classification (NCBI taxonomy): domain Eukaryota; kingdom Metazoa; phylum Arthropoda; class Malacostraca; order Decapoda; family Varunidae; genus Eriocheir; species Eriocheir sinensis. Next base: position 77,846 of record NW_026111306.1, on the reverse strand, counting down.
GCCAAGGCTTTAGGGAAAGAGATGATGGGCTTCCTCGAAGACTGAAGAGGCAAAAGACGAAGGGGGAGAGGAGACGAAAAAGGAACACACACACACACACACACACACACACACACACACACTGATGACAAACAGGTAAATGCAAAGCAAATTTCAAGGAATAAACACACACGTAACTCCAGACCAGTGGTTCCCAAGCAGGGTCCATGAACCGAATTTCAAGTGTTCAATAGAAACTCTAATTATTTTTAAATTCATTACACTGGCATCAGGAGACATGCGGCTCGGAATAAAATTCATACTACACAATCCTTAAAACTTAGATGCTTAAATTACTCTACATTAGCTAAGGGCACCCGGGGTGTCAAACTCACGGCCCACGTGGCAAATGTAGACATCGGGATGGCCATGAGTGGCCCGCGAGGTGACAGGAAGATTTGTTGCCTCCTGTGGGGGTCCACAGGTGAGAAAGTGACTGGAAAAGGGGAACGGGACAAAAGGTAGGGGAACACTGATCTACAGGCCAATAAGCTACATGGCATTAGCGTAAAGTCGTAGTTCCGCTATATTACAACAATGACTCCCGGGGGTTAGAACCAGGCCCTGTGAGTACAAGTCGGGGCAGCAAACGTCTCCTGTCCTGTGTATCTGACTCGTAGATTAGAGTAGATGGTAGCAACAACAAACAGCCTAGTTAGGACCAAGAGGTGGAGGTGGTGGTGGTGGTGGTAGTAATGGTGTCGTGGTGGTTGTTATGGTGATTTCAGAGGTGGCAGTGGTGCTGGTAATGCTAACTATATAGTCGATGGAGGTGTTGGTGATGGTGGTGGTGGTATCACTGGTGTTGTGGTGACGGAGTTGGTGATTGCAGCGCTAGTGGTGGTGGTGTTGATGATAACTGTGCAATGGTGGTGGTGGTGATGGTGATGACAGTACAAGTTATAGTGGTGTGAGTGGTGTTTTTGTGCTTGTGGTAGTACTTGTAATGGTACAAGTTGTGGTGATGGTGATGAAGGAGTAGATAGTAGTTAATGGTGGTGGTATTGGTAGTGGTGGAGGTGGTGATGATGGTGTAGATAGTAGTTAATGGTGGTGGTATTGGTAGTGGTGGTGGTGGTGATGATGGTGTAGATAGTAGCTAATGGTGGTGGTGATGGTAGTGGTGGTGGTGGTGGTGATGATGGAGTAGATAGTAGTTAATGGTGGTGGCAATGGTAGTGGTGGTGGTGATGGTGATGGTGTAGATAGTAGCTAATGGTGGTGGTGGTGGTAGTGGTGGTGGTGGTGGTGGTGATGATGGTGTAGATAGTAGCTAATGGTGGTGGTGGTGGTGGTGGTGGTGGTGATGATGGTGTAGATAGTAGCTAATGGTGGTGGTGGTGGTGGTGGTGGTGGTGATGATGGTGTAGATAGTAGCTAATGGTGGTGGTGGTGGTGGTGGTGGTGGTGATGATGGTGTAGATAGTAGCTAATGGTGGTGGTGGTTGTGGTGGTGGTGGTGGTGTGGACAGCGGCATCAGGGCAGGAAGGCAGGTGGTCGCGTGCCTCCCAGATGTAACTTAGCACAATGACTGCACCGGCGCGGCCACATCACCCTTACTCAACGCCGTGCCACCCCGCCCTGCCCTGCCCTTCATTTCACTTCCTTTCAATGCCCTCCCCTTCCATCCCTTTCCTTTCCTTTCCTTTTCTTTCCCATCCCATCCCATCCCTTCCCTTTCCTTTCCTTCCCTTCCCTTCCCTTCCATTTAATGCCCTCCCCTTCCATCCCCTTCCTTTCCTTTCCTTTTATTTCCCATCCCTTCCCTCTCTTTCCCTTCCATTTACTTCCCTTTCCTTCCTTTCTCTTCCCTTGCTGTCCCTTTTCTTTCCTTCCTTCCCCTTCCCTTCCATTTCTTTCCCTTCCCTTCCCTTTTCTTTCCTTTCCTTCCTTTCCCTTCCTCTTCCTTTTCTCCCCTGCCCCGCCCTGCAATACCCCACGACAAGGCAGCGAAAGGGAGGGAGTGGGGGAATGCAGGAGCGGGGTGAATGGTGGAATGCAGGGCCAGAACGAATACCAGGAGGCCGAAGGGAGTGTCTGAAGGTTGAAGGATGGCCAGAAAGTAGGAGCTCATCCTAAGAGTTATCAGAGAGGAATACAAGGCTAGATTAAGCACTTAGACCCTTAAAAAAGTAGCGCAAAAGTTGAGAAATGGTCAGGAAATTAGATGTTAATCTAAACCGTTTATTGAGAGGAATGCAAGGCCAGAACGAATACCAAAACGCCTAAAGGAGTAGTCTGGAGGGTGAAGTCTAACCAGAAAGTAGGAGCTGATCTTAAAGAGTTTATAGAGAAGCGAGGGAGTGCACGAGCGGGAAGTAGAGTTTATCTTAAGGCTTAAAGGTGAAAGATACGTTACGGATAAATAGTAAAATTACTGGCATAGAGAAAAATATAAAGTTATCACGGGAAGATTGTAAAAAGCGTAACGAAAGAATTTTTTTTCCCAATGTATACTCGAAGACGTTAGGGTAATTGACTTTTGTTTTGGTGCCCCCCCCCCCACACACAAACAGGCACACACAACACACACACACACACACACACACACACACACACACACACACACACACACACACACACACACACACACACACACACAACACACATACACACACACACACACACACACACACACACACACACACACACACACACACACACACACACACACACACACACACACACACACACACACACACACACACACACACACACACACACACACACACACACACACACGATGGTAGAGACAGTAGATCGTCGCGGAGAGTAGGAAGAAAATAATTGTTGTTCGCATCGTGAGTAAAGAAGATGGAGCGGTGGTGGGCGCGGGTCAGGCAGGCCAGGTGAATGACCACAGCAGCGCGGGTCAGGCAGGCCAGGTGAGTGACCACAGCAGCGCGGGTCAGGCAGGCCAGGTGAATGACCACAGCAGCGCGGGTCAGGCAGGCCAGGTGAGTGACCACAGCAGCGCGGGTCAGGCAGGCCAGGTGAGTGACCACAGCAGCGCGGGTCAGGCAGGCCAGGTGAGTGACCACAGCAGCGCGGGTCAGGCAGGCCAGGTGAGTGACCACAGCAGCGCGGGTCAGGCAGGCCAGGTGAGTGACCACAGCAGCGCGGGTCAGGCAGGCCAGGTGAGTGACCACAGCAGCGCGGGTCAGGCAGGCCAGGTGAGTGACCACAGCAGCGCGGGTCAGGCAGGCCAGGTGAGTGACCACAGCAGCGCGGGTCAGGCAGGCCAGGTGAGTGACCACAGCAGCGCGGGTCAGGCAGGCCAGGTGAGTGACCACAGCAGCGCGGGTCAGGCAGGCCAGGTGAGTGACCACAGCAGCGCGGGTCAGGCAGGCCAGGTGAGTGACCACAGCAGCGCGGGGTGGCCAGGCTCTCACGCCTTGAGCCAAAACATCGGGCCGAGCTGTTTGTTCTGCGATAACATAGTTGAGTTCTCACGCGGATCATGGACGGCCTTTATGCAAACATATATATATATATATATATATATATATATATATATATATATATATATATATATATATATATATATATATATATATATATATATATATATATATATATATATATATATATATATATATATATATATATATATATATATATATATATATATATAGCATAACGGCGCGCGTCCAGGACAACGCGGGTTCGCGCCTGAACGGCACCACAAGCTGGAATTTTTCAGTCACTGCCGAGTGGCCTAAGACTATCCACATGCTGTCAATAAGACCACCTATCATCCTGGGCTCTAGATTCTAGGATCAGAGATGAGCTCCGGGGACAGCATGAGCTAATACAAGATGGCGCCACTAAAACACATGCCCACACCACAAAGGGCTGGGGACGACCATTATGCCGTACTACACAAGCCTACCGGCGCCACAGGCGAAGACGTAATATATATATATATATATATATATATATATATATATATATATATATATATATATATATATCTATATATATATATATATATATTAATTTCCTTATTTATTTATCCAGTGTTGGCGCAGGCAAGTGTTTATAACGGCGCTGTCTTGCTTGGCTCATGCTGCCTGCCCAGCGGAGCTGATTTTTGAGCCATTCTTTAGAGAGAAAATCTAAGGTTCGGGTTGACAGGTGGTCTTCAGGGCAGCATATTGGTAATCTCACGCCATTCGGAGGTGGTTGAAAAATCCGGACTATGGCGGCGGGCATGTCTCGAACCTGAGTCCTCCTGGTCGAGACGCCGGCACGCTAAGCACTCAGCTATGGCCATTATATATAACAACGAAATAGCTAGCTAGATATGTAGATATAAATAGATAGACGGTTAAACAGATATAGACAAAAAGAGACAAAGAGAGATTTACAGAGACAAAAAGAGATAGAGTATGACGAAGACTGAGAGAGAGAGAGAGAGAGAGAGAGAGAGAGAGAGAGAGAGAGAGAGAGAGAGAGAGAGAGAGAGAGAGAGAGAGAGAGAGAGAGAGAGAGAGAGAGAGAGAGAGAGAGAGAGAGCACCCACATTTTCCAGACTAATTCTACAGCCATTCCAAGATTTCCTTCGACCCAAGACTCGCTCACAGGACTCGTCGCCGCCTCTCAGATTCACTCCTCGCACACTGCTCGGCCGCTCCCTGCCTGCCTTTCACGCCTGCCTTTCAAAACTTAGCCTCCATCGAACCTGCGACTTAACTAATGCAATAATTTCTCCGTAAGAGTTTATTTAAATCTCAAGAGCGATGTTCATGGCTGCTCACCTTAACATTTATTCTCTTACATTTTCTTGTACTGGAATTTCATTTTTTTTTTCTCTTCGATTTTTGGGGGTAGGTTAAATTAGGGGGAAATTTCCGTAGAGTTCTTTTAGTAATTTTGATATATTTTTTTTTGTTGTATTATTTGGTTCAGCTTTTTGTGTGTGTGGGGGTGAGGAGGAGGTTGTGTGTGTGTGTGTGTGTGTGTGTGTGTGTGTGTGTGTGTGTGTGTGTGTGTTTTTTAAACTATTGTTTGTATGTGTTTTTATCTCAATCTGTTCTCTGTCTGTCTCTCTGCCTGTCTCTCTATATGTATGTATCTCTCTCTCTCTCTCACCCCATTGGCTCAGCAGTTACCTTCATAACAGAACTCAGTCTGTCAAACTCAAAACTGTAATATCTACAAAAATTACCGTTAGTTATGGCGTCCCTCAAGGTTCCATTCTAGGACCAATTTTATTTAATATATACGTCAATGATATGGTTAACTATATAACAGAGTGCACAATAGTCCAGTATGCTGATGACACACAATTTCTACATTATGACACTATAGAAAATTTAAATACTATTATCAACGCAGCAGAAGCAGCACTCGATAAAGCTAAATAATATTTTCTCAGGAATGGTCTGCTCGTCAATCCAAGCAAAACACAATGTATCTTCATCGACAACAGGCAATTGCTGCCCCACATTCCTGAGGACACTGTTGTCCGATTTGATGGCACCAGCATTCGTCCCAGCACTCATGTTAAAAACTTGGGCCTGTACATGGACCGCTACATGACCTTCGATATACACATTAACGAGCTGGCTAAGAGAGTGATGGGGACATTAATATACATTGGTCGAGTAAGCATGAATTTTGACAAAAGCACGAGGAAAACTGTAGTTCAAGCCCTTGTGTTAATCCTGATAAACTATTGTATTAGGATCTGGGGAACCACCAACACTGCGCTTATACACAAAGTACAGAAACTTCAAAATTTTGCAGCCCGAGTGTCTATTGGTGGCACGAAAAAATATGAGCACGTCTCCCCAGCCTTCAGAGAACTAAAATGGCTCAAAGTAAAACAAAAACATTTTCTAGACATCACTTCAGCCATGTACAAATCCCTGAACAAAATGACCCCTGCTTGGCTTTTGTCATTTCCCACCGTCCACAGTACAACAAGCAGCGTAACAAGGCAGAAAAATAATCTGGTAGTGCCCAGAACAACGACAAACTCTGGCGCCAGGGCCTTCTTCGGAAACGGCCCTAAAGTGTGGAATTCCCTCCCAGCCCACGTCACTATTGCCAGTACGCTTCCTTGTTTTAAAAGTAGAGTCACCAAACATATTCTAGATGCCCCCGACGGATAACAATTCTAGATGCCCCCGACGGATAACAATTCTAGATGCCCCCGACGGATAACAATTCTAGATGCCCCCGACGGATAACTAATGCTGACATTTTAATATGTTTTTAGTATGTTGACGAAACTACTCCCAATGCTTCACTACTTTTGTTATACTAAAGTCACTTTTTTATGTATGGTTTCCAGCTCACTTTTTATACGCTTTTTACGTCTGCTTTATATTATTTTGTTTCATTTTTTTTTGTCAAAGTTTAGATTTTATTGGTATGTTTTACACTCACATTTTATGTCTTATATTTTTTATCAAATTCTAGATTTTATTGGGATGTCTTACATTCACTTTCTATGTATGTCTTATTATTATTTTTTTTTATTTAAGGTTAGGTCTTACAGGCATCCCTTGCAATAATTTTTTATGTATGTTTTATTTTTATCAAAGGTTACCTCTCGTATGTATCTTTTACACTCATTTTTTTTAGGTAGTTTTATTTTACTAAGTTTGCCCCTATAGACATCTTCTACAATCGTTTCTATGCATATTCTAATCCTATCAAAGACTATGTCTTATACAGGCAATATTTTACTTTTTATAGGTATTTTGACGTCATGAGGAATCCCTTATTTAAACAATTCTCTTCATTCATGTTCTAAGATATGCTATTCAAGATGTTCTGTATTATACTAAAGATGACTTGTAGACATATGTCTATTTCATTGATGTGTAATAACCACTACCCTGTGGAAATAAACGAATTTGAATTTGAATTTGAACTCTCTCTCTCTCTCTCTCTTCCTGTGTGTGTGTGTGTGTGTGTGTGTGTGTGTGTGTGTGTGTGTGTGTGTGTGTGTGTGTGTGTGTGTGTGTGTGTGTGTGTGTGTGTGTGTGTGTGTGTGTGTGTGTGCGTTTCCTCTCCTTCTCCTTCTCCTTCTCCTTCTTTCCCTCCCTCCTTCCCTTGCTTCCTTTCCTCCTTCCCTTCCTTCCTTCCCTCTCTCCTAACACACACACGTAATAGTATCCGCACAGTCAGGTCGTGTTTGGCACCGATGTACCGCTTTTTCCCAGCCTTGAAGAGACACTGTTCGTCACAAAACCTGGTGGGCGCAAAGACGCCTTCGCCCTCTCCCGCCGTCTCCTGCACCCGCCACTGAATAAACAACTTGTTATTTCACTGCAAACAGGCCTCGCAGCGGCCACCAGTCACCCGTTTTCTATACCGCCCTGACGTCTGAGAGGTGTGTCTACCCTGCTGCTGCCCCCTGATGCTACGAGGGCCAACTATTCTCCATGTAAAGTGTCCAGAATGTCCCGTTGGTGCACTTCCTAGCCCTCTCTTCCCTCTCTTTCCTTCCTGCATGTTCCCTTCCTATATGCACCTCACACCTCGAAGAACCGATAACACAAGAAAGCATGAGTGTAAAACTAGTTCTCTGCCACTACATCAAGGATGAAATGTAGATATAGGATCGTAAGGTAAAGAAAATGAAACAAATGTGCTAAAAGGAAGACGAAAAAGTATCTGAAGAACCAGTAGCGTAAGAAATTTAATGTGCTAAAACAACTTCTGCACCACTAAAAGAAAGACGGAAATGTAGATGAAGGATCGCTAACAAAAGAAAATACGAATGTGTTGTAAGAAAGTTAAGAGAAAGATGAGAACACTACAATGTTAAGAGGAAGATGAGAAACTAAAACTGGGAAAGCGTAGAGGAAGATGAAGAAAAAAGTAGAAAAAGAAGAGGAAGAAAAAGACGAAGAAGAAGAAGAAGAAGAAGAAGAAGAAGAAGAAGAAGAAGAAAGTTAAGGAATGTTAAACTAGTTCTCTGCTACTAAAAAAAAGAAGGAAATGTATCTACAGGATCATTAACAAAAGAAAATATGAAACTGTTAGAAGAAAGACGAAAATATATCAAAAATACCGTTCCTATATGCACCTTACGCCCCCAAGAACCATTAAGATAAGAATATAAATGTGCTAAACTAGTTCTCTGTTACTAAAAGAAAGAAGGAAATGTATATACAGGATCGTTAACAAAAGAAAATATGAAACTGTTAGAGGGAAGACGAAAATATATAAAAAATACCGTTTCTATATGCATCCCACCCCCCAAGAACCATCAAGATAAGGAAATAAATGTGCAAAACTAGTTCTCTGATACTAAAAGAAAGAAGGAAATCTATATACGTACTGGATCGTTGACAAAAGAAAATGCGAATATGTTATAAGAAAGACGAAAATATATACTAAAAAACCGTTTTTATATGCACCTTACGTCTCGAAGAACCGTTAAGATGAAAAAATAAATGTGCTAAAATAGTTTTCTGAATCTAATAGAAGACGGAAATGTACCTAAAATGTATCTAATAATGTATATAAATGTATCTAAGTGTATTAAACAATATAATTGCTAAACTATTTTTGTAGCACTGAAAGAAAGACGGAAATGTATATACAGAATCGTTAACAAAAGAAAATACGAATATGTTTGAAGAGAGACGAAAATATGTCTTAAAAACCGTTCCTGAATGCTTCTTAAGCCCCAAGAACCATTAAGATAAGGAAATAAAGGAAAATTGTGATAAAAAGTTCTCTGCCATTAAAAGAAAAACGGAAATGAAGCTAAAGCATCGTTAACAAAAGAAAATATTGATGTGTTTGAAGAATGACAAAAATATACCCAAACAAAACATTAGCACAAGGAATTATAAGGGTGTAAAACTATTTCTGTACAGCTAGAACACGAAAAAAATTACTATAGTATGTTTCTATGTTTCTATAACTGGAATTTAATGATTTTTTATTCTATTTTCGATTTTGGGGGTAAGTGAAATAAGGTCGTATTTTCCGTAGAGTTGTAGTAGATTATATGATTTTTTTTTTCTTTTACATTATTGGGTTCAGCTTTTGTGCGTGTGTATGTTTGTGTGTGTGGGGGGGGGGGTGAAGTGGAGTGGAGGAAGAGAGAGGAAAAAGTATATAAAGAAGCATTAACAAGAGCACATTCCTTCACTACTATAATGAAGCTGAGAAAAAAACAATAGTATATTTCTGTATGCCTATTCTTTTTTATTCTTTCTATATTCTTTCCACCACTAGAAGAGAGAGGAAAGGTATCTAAATAAGCATTAACAAGAGCAAAGCAAAGCAAAACGTGTTAAACAATTGCCTCACAACTGTAATGCATGAAAAAAAAAATTGCCGAAGAAATAAGACGAAAAAAAGATATGCATCATGATTCTGTGTGCATAAAACTATTCCTTTTCGAATAGAGGAAAGGACGATATAAAATCAATATCATGTTTCTCTATGCATTCAAGCCTTCAAGATCATTCGCAAGAAAAATATATACTTGTAAATCTACTTCCACCTCACACGAAAAGAAACACCCAAAGAACGAACTTATTCCATCAAACACAAGACAAACAGTAAATCTTGGCCGCTTTTAAATACGAAAACAAAGATCTGTATGATATTCCTGTATGCATAGAACTACTATACATTTCATCGGCGGACAAACGCTGTTTTTCGCAAATATCTCCTAAACGAATCGTTGGATCAGCATGATATTTCAGCACACTACAATTAACATCCGGACCTAATTTATGGCTAACATACCACATTACTATATGTGTTATGTGAGAAGCTTACTGACTGATATTAAGCCTAATCCAGTCATCATATCTAAGGTGTTACACAGAATCGGACGAGTGTGGGGTACTCGTCTAACCCCTCCACCAACACCCCGAACAACCCCCAGACCACTCCTTCCCTACCCCAATATTGCAGTATCCCCCTCCTCGTTTCCCTCTTCACCCCCCTACTCACACCATCCCCCTTCCCCAGCCCGAGGCTATGACTTGCAGAGGCAGGGTATAACTCATTGACTGCCGAGGCGCACCCAGGTGTTGTACAGTAATTATCAACGTGAAATACGTCTTGCCTCCATGGAATTGTACCATGCTCTTAGTTAATAATCATATCTATACATATACACCTACAGAACATTCTAATATATAATACAGTGATGGGAGAAATAGGGAGGGACACAAGAGTGATGAGGGAAGCGAGGAACTAGGGGGAAAAGAGGAGGGATAATGAGAGCGAGAAGGGGTGAAGTAGTTGTGGTTAGGAATAGTTAGGGAGGGTGTAGGGGGGGCACACTTTCCTTCGAATGCGTCTACATGACTCGTCAGGTTTGTGTTATTTTCACGAGTAAACTCCTCACATAACACATACAGTAATGTGGTATGTTAGCCATAAATTAGGTCCGGATGTTAATTGTAGTGTGCTGAAATATCATGCTGATCCAACGATTCGTTTAGGAGATATTTGCGAAAAACAGCGTTTGTCTGCCGCTGAAATGTATAGTAGTATTTCTTTACCACTGGAAGAAAAAAAATATCTATAGCATGTTTCTATATGTACCAGTATCCTTTGCAAAATAAAAAGAAACTCGTGCAGATGTACAATTTTCATCCATTTCCCCTTCACAGGCAAGGCAAACAGTAAATCTCGACCGCTATTAAATATGAAAACAAAGGTCTGTATTATATTCCTGTACGCAGAGAACTAGCATTTCCTTACTACTGGAAGAAAACATTAAAAACAACTACGGTATATATATTCCTGTATGTATTCAAAACCTCCAAGATATTTTGGAAATTAAAAAAAAAAAACACGGTATACATGTCAATCTATTTCTGCTAAAGTCCCAAAAAGAAACCCTCAGGAACAAATATACAGTCTCCAACACTCGACTCCTTTCACATATTAAAATTATATGTAAATCTATTTCCACCACATAAAAAAATAACCAGCCAAGAACATACATGTACAACACACGACCCCTTGCACATCTTAATACCCCGGGTAAGACAAACACAGCAAATCTTGGCCGCTACTAAACATGAAACGAGTCCTTTGTCACTAATTAACTCTCGCGTCCTTACCCTCAGCTTCTTGTGTCGTGCTAAAACGTTCCGCTCTTACACGGGAACAGTATTTCGCTTGTCGCAGAGCGCGGGAGTTCTTGCAATATTTGTCCGCTCCTTATTTCCAGTGTCTCTGTTGCAAGGAGGAAGTGTTGAAGGAGAGAGAGAGAGGAGGAGGAGGAGGGGAAAGAGGGTGGAGGAAAGAAAGGAAAGTGGAGGAGAAGGGTACGGAGGAGAAGTAGGGAGTGAAGAGGGGGAGGGAAAAGAGTCTGGAGGGAAGGAAGGAAAGAAACTGGAAGCGTACAAAGAAGTACAAAGGAAAAGCAAACAGAAACAGACCTCTTGGTCCTAACTAGACTGTTTGTTGTTGCTACCATCTACTCTAATCTACGAGTCAGAGACACAGGACAGCAAAGGAGAAGGCTCCTCCCTTCCCATCAGTCCCTCCAGCCGAGGCTGGCACGAAAAGGAAGAATACCATGTAGTATATAAAAACTACAATGGAATTTTGCATGGACAGAAGGAAGATCATACACGACAACTAAGCTAACACTACTTTCTGTTAGACCGGAGCAAAACAGCGGATGTTCGTTTCGCTTTCGACGACGTTTTGAGGCAGACCATTCCATACACTGATGCCACGGTTGAAGAAGTGTTTTGATTTATTTGAGTTGAAACGATTCCTTGTTATTTTGTATCCATTGTTTCTTGTTACACTTGATTGAGAGACTAAAATAATCATGAACATTAACGTTATCGAATCCCTTGAAAATTTTAAACACTTCTATAAGGTCACCTCTTAGCCTGCGCTGTGATAAGCTGAATAAGTTCAGTTCTTTAAGTCTGTCTTCTTACGGTTTGTTTCGCAGTCTAGGGATCATTTTCGTTGCTCGACGCGGCACCCTCTCGAGTTTATCAATATCCTTTCTGTAATAGGGAGACCAATGTTGAACGCAATACTCAAGATGTGGGCGAACTAACGAATTGTACAGTGTCATTATCACTTTTCCTGATTTGTGTTCAAATGTACGACCAATAAATCCGATCAGTTTGTTGGCAGTTTTTACTACTTCTGTGCAATGTTGACTCGGTTTAAGATCGTTCGAAATTATTACCCCAAGATCTTTTTCTTTGTTGGCTTAAGTGAGTTGCACTCCGTTAATTTGGTAATGAATACGATCGTTGTTGATTCCGATATGCATAACCTTGCACTTTTCAATATTGACATTCATTTTCCATATTCGTGCCCAACTACTTAAACGTTCGAGATCAGCTTGGAAGTGTTCTTTATCCGTTGTCGTAGTAACTCTGCTGGCTATTTTTGTGTCGTCTGCAAATTTCGCTATTTTACACGATAGCCCCTCGTCAATGTCATTTACGTACACTAGAAACAGAACAGGTCCCAACACCGACCCCTGTGGAACACCGCTTTTGACGTCTCGCCAGTCAGATGATATACCATTCATAACAACTCTCAGTTTACGGTCGGTAAGCCAGTCTTTGAGCCACTTATGAATATTACCAGTTATACCGTGAGCTTGCAATTTACTAAGGAGGCGGAGGAGAAGGAGAGGGAGGAGAAGTAGGGAGTGAAGAGGGGGTGGGAAAAGAGTCTGGAGGGAAGGAAGGAAAGAAAATGGAGGAGAAGGAAAGGGAGGGTAAGTAGGGAGAGAGGAGGGAAGGAAAAAGAGAAGAGTGATGGGAAGGAAGGAAGGAAAGTGGAGATGGAGGGAGAAGGAGGAAGAGAGAGAGAGAGGGTTGTGGTAAGGGGAGAAGAGGAGAAAAAAGAGGATGAAAGGAAATAAGGAAAGAGGATACCATGAAAGGAAGAAAAGGAGGAGGAAGAAAAGGAGTAAAAGGAGAGGAGGAAGAAGGAAACGGAGGATGGAAGGAAGGAAGGAAGAAAGGAAGGATATGGCAGAAGGAGGAGGAGGAGGAGGAGGAGGAGGAGGAGGAGGAAAAGCAAAGGAAGAGGAAAAAAAAAGACGACGATGGAAGGAAAAAAGAAAAGTGGAGATGGCGGAGGAAGAGGAGGAAGAGGAGAAGGAGGAGGAGGAAAAAGGAAGAGGAGGAGGAGGAGGAGGAAAAAGGAGGAGGAGGAGGAGGAGGAGGAGGAGGAGGAGGAAAAACAGGAGCAAATGCAGCAAAAAATGGAGAACGGTAGAGAGAGAGAGAGAGAGAGAGAGAGAGAGAGAGAGAGAGAGAGAGAGAGAGAGAGAGAGAGAGAGAGAGAGAGAGAGAGAGAGAGAGAGAGAGAGAGAGAGAGAGAGAGAGAGAGAGAAAACGGAAGGAATAAAAAACGGAAGATGAGGAATAAGAATATGGAAGATGAAAGAGATGGAAGAAAGAAACAAGGAATAAGAAGAATACGAAGAGCAAGAAGAAGAAAGGAACAAGAACACCAAAAACAAAAACAAGAACAACAAAACAAGAGGAAGAGGAGGAGAAGGAGGAAGAGGATAAGGAAGAAGAGAAAGTGGAGGAAAGAAACAAAAAGAGAGGTGAAAGAATGAGATGAGATAAGGGAGGAACACAAGGAAATATAAGAAGAATCAGAAGAGAAAGAAGAAAAAAAGAAGAAAAAGAAGACCAAAGCAAAACAAAAACAAGATGAGATAGAAGAGGATGAGGAAAAGGAGGAAGAGAAAGGGGAGGAAAATAAACAAAGAGGAGGCAGATAAAAGAAAAGACTTATGTATGTACAGGAATAAACATATATATGCAGGTCTGAAACGAGTCTGAAACGAAGGTGTCTCCTGAACTATTGGAGGAAGGGGAAAGTATATTAACAGGGAAAGGAAAGGAAAGAACAGGACTCTCTCTCTCTCTTTTCCTGTGTGTGGTTCAAACAGGCGGGCAGGCGCGACGTTCAGGAGGACACAGGTTCGCGTCCCGCCCGCCGCTACGAACAGGCTGGCAATTTTTCAGTCACCGCCGAGTGGCCTAAGACTACCCTCATGCTGTCCTGAAGACCACCTCTAAGGCTGGACTCTAGGGGGGCCCAGCATGAGTCATTATAAACACTTGACTGCGCCATAACGGGCTGGGGTCAACTACCAGGCCCCGCTGAGAAAGCCTACCTCCTCCTCCTCCTCCGTTTTCTTCTTCTTCTTCTTCTTCTTCTTCTTCTTCTTCTTCTTCTTCTTCTTCTTCTTCTTCTTCTTCTTCTTCTTCTTTCTTTCCTTCTCCTACTCTTCCTACTACTCCTCCTCTCCTCTCCTCTCCTTTCTTCTCCTCTCCTCCTCCTCCTACTCTTAACCGTCACCTATATAACCGAGAAATGACCGACAGCAGTGACGCCGCCTGACACACCAAGCCAAGGACGAATCAATCAGGGTTTCCGCCGTCTGAAGGCCACCAACGCGTCCTTCGTTCACGCTCCTATTCATTAACGTGTGTATTTGAGGCGCCCAGTGATCGATGACTGAAACTTCCTTATGAAATGATTTGATAGTGTATGCTTGCGTTGGGAGAGAGAGAGAGAGAGAGAGAGAGAGAGAGAGAGAGAGAGAGAGAGAGAGAGAGAGAGATGTGGGGGGGAGCGAAGGGAAGGGTAGGAGGAGAAAATGGAGAAGGTATGGAGGAAAGTGAGGGAGAGAGGGAGAGAAAAAGGGGAGAAGGAAGAGAAAAGAATTGAACGAAAGGGAAGGAAAGCAAGATAAAGTTATATCCTCCTCCTCCTCCTCCTGCTCCTCCTTCCCTCCTTCTTTTTCTTCTTCTTTCTCTCCTCGTATACTCCTACTCCTCTTCTTCTCTCTTCATTCCTTCACTTCCTTTCCTTCCTGAGAAAAAAGAGAGAAGGAAGGGAAGGGAAGGGAAGGAAAGAAGGAAGAGGGTAGGAGGAGGAGGAGGAGGAGGAAAGGGAGGGGGTGAGGTGGGGGTCTATGCAATAACATCAGAAAATTTAACGACAGAAAAAAAAAAAAAAGGTTTGATGGGCAATTGGCAACAAATCACTTCATGCGTGTAACTGTGACGTTTTATTCATTCATTTATTTATTCTCGGTAAAAGTGTGACGGGACGCTGTGATGAAGGAAAACAGAACAAAAAAAAATTAATAGAAAATAATAGTAATGGAAAAAAACTGCATGCCAGTTAAACTTTATAACACACACACACACACACACACACACACACACACATCCACTCTCTCTCTCTCTCTCTCTCTCTCTCTCTCTCGTTTAGATAAAGAGTTAAAAGAACGATGAGAACACTACAATATCCAAAGGAATATGAGAAACTAAAACTGGGAAAACGTAAAGAAAGAAGAAGAAGAAGAAGAAAAAGAAGAAGAAGAAGAAGAAGAAATAGAAGAAGAAGAAATAGAAAAAGAAGAAAAGGAAGAAGAGGAAGAAGAAAAGAAGAAGAAGAAGAAGAAGAAGAAGAAAATGATAATAATAATAATAATAATAATAATAATAATAATAATAATAATAATAATAATAATAATAATAATAATAATAATAATAATAATAATAATAATAATAATAATAACAATAATAAGGAATAAAGCCGTTCTCCTTCTTTTATTATAAGGAAGATGAAAGAGACAAAATAGAGGAAAGGAAGAGAGGAAAATAAAATAAAATAAAGAAGAATAGAAAATGCAATCCAAATAAATAAACAAATAGAGAAAAAAGAAAAAAAGAAGTGGAAATAGGAAGACGAGAACATTACGAGACAAGAAATTGAAGAAAAAAAAGTTCTCATTTTTATCATTTTTATTTCTACGCTTCTAAAATTCGCCAAACTGTCCCATCAATGATCACTTATTTTTACTGTTATTATTTTTTTCGTGTCCTATTCTCTCCTTTCCTTGCCCTGTTAATATACTTTCCCCTGCTTCCAATAGTTCAGGAAAGAAAAGTTGGAAAGTTTCGTTCAGTCGGCGCAACATCTGTGGTCATATGCCGGAGAAAGACAGAAGGGGAAGGAATTATAGGAGAAGGGAACAGATCCCAAGAGACGGGACACAACCCCCGATTAATACCTGGTACCCATTCACTGCTGGCTGGACAGGGGCGTAGGGTATCGGAAAAGCCGCCCAAATTTTTTGAGTCCGCCCGGGAATCGAACTCGGGCTCTCTTGGTTGTGAGCAGAGTGTGCTAACCACTGCACCACGAAGCCCCCAATAGTTCAGGAGACACCCTCGTTTCAGACTCGTTTCAGACCTGTATATATTTGTTCATTCCTGTACATACATAAGTCTTTTTTTTTTTATCTGCGCTCTCTTTCTTTTCTTTTCTTTCAATCTCTCTTCCTACTCTTCCTTCTCCTCTACTATCTCTTCTTGTTGTTTCTGTGCTTAGTTTTCTTGTTGGTTTCCGTTTTCTTCTTCTTACTCTTTTGGTTCTTCTTCTTATTCCTTGTGGTCCTCCCTTATTTTATCTCCCTCTTTCACTCCTCTCTTTGTTTCTTTCCTCCCCTTTCTTGGTTTCTCTTCCTCCTCCTTTCCCACCTCCTCCTCCTCCTCCTCTTCCTTTCCGAGTGTCTGCTTTTATCGATTTTGCACTTATAAAACTCTCTTGACTCTTATGTCAATGATGATCTATTTTTACTGGCATATATTTTTTTCCAAATACTGAATTCTAGCTTTTTTTTATTTTCGAATGTAAAAAAAAAGGAAAACATGACCAGGTGTCTCAATCACTAAAAAATATATATATAATGGTCCGCAGGTAATAATGTTAAGTAATCCGACAGGTAAACTCACACCTATGTACATGACGGAACAACAGAGGAAGCTGTACATTTTCGTTATAAAAAAACCTTCATCTCCTCTTTGTTTTTATTCTTGTTGTTCTTTTTCTTGATCTCCTTTAGTTTCTTTTTCTTCTTTTTTTCCATTTTCTTTTGCCTTATTACTCTTTCTGTTTTTTTCGTACTCGTTTTTCCTCTTTTTTTCTTGTTCTTGATCTTGTTCCTCTCCCCCTCCTCCTGCATTTTCTTATTTTTTTTTTCGAATGTCTGCTTTTATCAACTCAATATTGTCGAATGTCTGATCTTTTTTTAATATTATTTTTTTCGAATGTCTTTTTTAACTTTATATTATTGAGAACACTACAATAATAACAATGTCTGAGCTACAACGATAAAAAATGTCTGCTTCTTTCAACTACATATACTTTACTTTTTCAATGTCTGCAAATTTTTTTTCATTCTGACATTCATTTGAACGATTTCATCAACTATTTTTCTATTTAGTGCTCGTATTTTCCAACCCATCTGGCATCCATTAGCGAAACTTTAACAATTTTATGGACTATTTCATTTAGTGTCCGTATTTTCAACGATTCTGACACCCATTACGATATTAGTCTTCTACCTCTTAAATTCCGCCGCCATGTTGCTTCTCTTTCTATCTTCAATCGATATTGTCATGCTAACTGCTCTTCTAAACTTGCTAAGTGCATGCCTCTTTCCCTCCCGCGGCCCCACTGCGCACGACTTTCTACTCTTGCTCATCCCTATACTGCCCAAACCCCTTATGCAAGAGTTAACCAGCATCTCCATTCTTTCATCCCCTTCACTGGTAAACTCTGGAACAGTCTTCCTTCGTCTGTATTTCCTCCTGCCTATGACTTGACCTCTTTCAAGGAGAGGGTATCAAGACACCTCTCCACCCGAACTTGACCTCTCTTTTGGCTACTCTTTGCTTTTTAGTTTTGTGGGAGCGGCGAGTAGTGGGCTTTTTTTGTACTCTTTTTGTTGCCCTTGAGCCGCATCCTTAGATGTAAAAAAAATCAACGATTATAACATCTATCTCTTTTTTGTGTCCGTATTTTTCATCGCTTCCGAAACCCATTACGACAAACTCAACGATTATAACAACTATCTCTTTTTTGTGTCCGTTTTTTCATCGCTTCCGACATCCATTACGACAAATTCAACGATTATAACAACTGTCTCTTTTTTGTGTCCGTTTTTTCATCGCTTCCGACATCCATTACGACAAATTCAACGATTATAACAACTGTCTCTTTTTTGTGTCCGTTTTTTCATCGCTTCCGACATCCATTACGACAAATTCAACGATTATAACAACTGTCTCTTTTTTGTGTCCGTTTTTTCATCGCTTCCGACATCCATTACGACAAATTCAACGATTATAACAAATGTCTCTTTTTTTGTGTCCGTATTTTTCATCGCTTCCGGCATCCATTACGACAATTTCAACGATTTTTCAAGTTCACGTGAAATGCATCAACGTTCGGCGCCTCCAATATAATCACATAACCAGCTCTGTATTACTTTTACCAGGCAACACCAGCAAATCATTTCAGTCTAATTATTTCATGACTTTTTAAATCGTATTCGTACTAGTTTTCGTGTGTGTGTGTGTGTGTGTGTGTGTGTGTGTGTGTGTGTGTGTGTGTGTGTGTGTGTGTGTGTGTGTGTGTGTGTGTGTGTGTGTGTGTGTGTGTGTGTATTTAAATCTTTTTGCCAAGGAAGTTATATTTGTTTTGCCAAGCGCTAAGAACACACACACACACACACACACACACACACACACACACACACACACACACACACACACACACACACACACACACACACACACACACACACACACACACACACACACACACACACACACACACACACACTCACACACACACTTTGCTTTTGTTTCGTAGAAGCTGTGTTAGTATTTCCGTGGGTAGTTTTATGAGCCTGGTGATAGTTTGACAAGGTTTCTGCACCACGACTCTCAAAACCACTCACGAGAAGCCGACTAACCTCCTTTGTGGCCTTCGGATTTATTTGTTTTGGGAGCTACATATGACCTGGCTTTCGTAGAGGTTGTGTTAGTGTTTCCATGGGTAGTTATATGAGCCTGGTGATAGTTTGACAAGGCTTCTGCACCACGACTCTCAAAACCACTCACGAGAACCCGACTAACCTCCTTTGTGGCCTTGAGGAGTATATGTTGTTGGAGCCGAAAGCGTCAGAGAACATGAGCCTCAGTGACAGTTTAGGCAAAAATTGGTTTACAAACAGGGTGGTGGATGAGTGGAATAGGCTTAGCAGTCATGTGGTGAGTGCCAATACAATTGTCACATTCAGAAATAGATTAGATAAATTCATGGACAGCGATATTAGGTGGGGTTAGATACACGGGAGCTTAGGGTCAAAGGAGCTGACTTGTATAGGCCTACCGACCTCTTGCAGACTCCTACGTTCTTATGTTCTTATGACAGCAGCCAGCAAGTTGTGTACGAGTGTCTGGGAATATTGCTCCCGACACGTTATGCTCCAGACTTAACATTTTCCCGCGTGTGTAGTGTTACCTTGGCTGTTTAACATTTACACGGGATGAATAATGCAGGAGGGAAATGTCATAATGCTGAGCAGAGGCGTCGAACAAGTGGCCGAGAGAGAATGCGATCAGATAACATTCCCAACTTCGACGGTGTGAGATGTTGTGTGCGGTGTTGTGTGAGACGGTTTGTTAAAGTAAGGTATTAGGAACATGAGGAAACTAAACTAGGGAAAATGTAGAGGAAGAAGTAAAAGAAGAAGAAAAAGATAAAGAGAAAGTAAAGGAAGAAGAAGAAAAAGTAAAAGAAGGAGAAGAAGAAGACGAAAAAGGAAAAGAAGAAAAAGGAAAAGAAGAAGAAGAAGAAGAGGAAAGGGAAGAAGAAAAAGGAAAGGAAGAAATATAACTGCTCTCCTTTTTCTATTATAAGGAAGATAAAAGCGATAAAATAAAGAAGAGAGGAAGAACGCACAATCAAATAAAATAAAGAAGAATAAAAAATACTAGACAACAAAACAAAATAAGAAAGCAATGGGGAAGAAAGAAGTAAAGAAAAAAGGAAGACGAGAACATTACAATAAACAATTCAATTTAAAGAAGAAAAAAAAAAACTGCTGTCCTTTTTATCATCATTATTAATTCTGCACTTTTCAAACTCCTCGTAACTGTAATGTCAACGATAATCTATTCTTACCGATACTATACGCAAAAACAGTATACAGGTTAATGTTAAGGATTCAGTACGTAAACTAAGAATAAATAAGGAAAGGAATGAGAGGAAAAAGAAAGAGAAAAGCAAAGGAAGGGGAAAAGAAGAAGGGAGAAAGGAAAGGATGTGGAGAGGAGACAGGGAAAGGGAGAAAGGAAAGGAAATATAGAAGAAAATGAATAAGAAGAAATAGGAAGGTGAGATCCTACACTCTCGCACAGCCTCAAGCGGAAAAAAAAGCCAAAAAAAAAAAAAAAAAAAAGGGTATTCAGGTTAAAATGAAGACTTAATTTATATATGACATTCATATATATAATGAAGAAACTGTTTATAATCAAAGTAGTTATAAATGCCATAATCATAATGCAAAAGAAGTTATTCAGGTTACAGTGAACAATATAACATTTGAATATATGATGACGAAACCATATATACCCAAAGTATGTATCAATGGTGAAACCAGAATGCAAAAAGGTATTCATGTTAAAGTGGAGAAGAATTCCATTATATGTAGCCTTCAGATATAAATGACGGGACTCTATAAATTATCAAAGAATCTATAAATCCCATAATCAGAATGCAAATAGGGCTAAGGGATTCAGATTAACGTGGAGTAGAATTATTTTATATGTAGCATTGCGATATACAATGACGGAACTCTCTATATAATCAAAGTATTTATAAATCCCATAATCAGAATAAACACAGGCGCTGAAGAAGAGGAGAGTGGTTATTTTATGGGAAAGGAGGCAGCTCAAAGGAATGAGAAAGAGGAATCAAAAAAAGACCTCTGGCGCTGCTCCTACGAATAGTTCATAAGAGTAGCCGAAAGAGTGTTAACTCAGATGGAAAACTACCTTGAACTCCCCTCCTGAAAGCGTTTAAGTCGTAGGCAGGGGATATACAGACAAAGGATGGCCGTTGGCATAATTGTATCACATGGAGACATCACAAAAAGAGCTGAAGATGTCTATTACTAATCTCCAGGAAGCGTTTAAGTCGTAGGCAGGAGGAAATACAGACAAAGGAAGGCTGTTGGCATAATTGTATCACATGGAGACATCACAAAAAGAGCTGAAGATGTCTATTACTAATCTCTAGGAAGCGTTTAAGTCGTAGGCAGGAGGAAATACAGACAAAGGAAGGCTGTTGGCATCACTATATCACATGGAAACATCAGAACAAAGGCTGAAAATGTCTTTATTACAAATCTCTGGAAAGCGTTTAAGTCGTAGGCAGGAGGAAATACAGACAAAGGATGGCTGTTGGCATCACTGTAGCATACGCAAAGATCAGAACATGGGCTGAAGATGTTTCTATTACTAATCTCTAGAAAGCGTTAAGTCGTAGGCAGGGGATATACAGACAGAGGAAGGCTTTTGGCATCACTGTACCACATGGACACATCAGAAAAATTGCTGAAGACGTCTTTATTACTAACTAGAAAGCGTCTAAGTCTTAGGCAGGAGGAAATACAGACAAAGGAAGGCTGTTGGCATCACTGTATCACTTGGAAACATCAGAGCAAGGGCTGCGGATATCTTTGTTACCAATCTTAATAACCCAGACAGTAGTAACGTGTCTCAACGAACTTTTTTTAAATCAACGAAAACAGCTGAAGGGCATAACAAACTGAAAAAAGTCCCCCAAGCGTTGCTCCAGTAATAAAGTAAAGAAGGAGAGGCCAAAAGAGAGGTCAAGTTCACATGCCAAGGCTTATTGTAGACCATATTCTCTTCCTTATGAATGAGACGTGTGGGCCATGCTCGAGAAGACAAGGGAGGGATGAGAGGTGGAGAAAAAGAAGGTCCAGGAACACAACAACGTATCGGGCTCCCATTACGACTATCTTCCAAGGCTTTCGTAGGACGTTTTGGCATTTTCAGAGGTAGTTTTACGGCCTTGGTGGTTGTTTGACCTTTCTTCTGTATCATGGGCCTCAAAAACGACATATTAGAACCCAACTGATCTCCTTTTTGGCTTTTGAAAGTTGTTGATGTGAGAAGCGGAAGTGTCCAAGCTCACATAGTTGATAAGGGTTTCGTAGGAGTTTTAAGCATTTACAGGAGTAGTATTATGGCCCTTGTGGTAGTCTGACCTTTCCTCTTCTTCTCAGCCTCAAAAAACACCCATTAGAACCCAACTGATATCCTTTTTGCCCTTCAGAAATAGTTGATGTGAGACCTGAAAACGTCTTGCAACACCAACCAATGATTCACGAGCCACGCGGTGCACTGGACGCGGAGGAAGCAGGAGTTGTGTGATGAGAAGGCAAGAGACGGATGAGAGGTGATGAATACGCCGAGGAACGTCCGTGACACAATGTTCACTGTTCTTAAACGTCTCGGGCTACCATTACGACTATTTCCCAAGGCCACTGAGAGGATTAACCGGGTTTACATTTGCGATTTTCCCGTTCAAGGTGCAGAAGTCGCGTCAAACTATCACTAGGCTCACACAACAGTTCACGAAAACACCAATAATTTCTAGGAAAACTATTTTAGGCTTGTGAACTGAGCCACGCAGAAGATTAACCGGGTTTTCTTGGGTGATTTCCCCGCTCAAGACGCAGAAGTCGGGTAAAACCATCACTGGGATCACAAAACAGTCCATGAAAATACCAGTAACTTAAACGAGAGGCTTTTCAAACAGGCGAATTGAGGTATGTAATATATATATATATATATATATATATATATATATATATATATATATATATATATATATATATATATATATATCGTCATGTGTATATTAATGTATGACTGTATGTGTTGCGACACCCGGTCGGTGTCGCACAACAGGATGTCTAACAACGCGTCGTGCTTCTGGCCGTGGGAACTGTGATGAGCTGACGCTAGATCAGCAAGGATCAGCAAATGATGACTTTCATCAGCAGTCATCAACCGGAAGCCTTACCCTTCCGGGACGAATCAAGATGCAATAAAAAGGGCGAGCAACGCAGGGAAGAGTAGAGCAGACGGGTGACGGGCAGTGGGCGGTGCTCAGCCGCTCCGCGCTCTGTGGTGTGGCTTGCTCTTGTCTTCGTGCGACTCGCTCACGTAAACTGTAAACTTTGTGTAAAACTGTTAATATAGTTAAAACTCAAAAAAACGCTTTTAATGTCCCTGTGAGAGAGATAACTAAAGTGAACTAAAGTGAACTTATAACGGCTACCGCTCGGCCACACCTCACTTAACTTAAAGGGACCTGACGACCTCACCGCAGCTGCGTACTTTGTTATCGTCTTAACGCGCCTAATTGTTTCCGTCTTGCCTCGCCCATATCTTCACCATGACGTCCCTCAAGCGTTGTTCTGGGTGTGGCCTTCGCATGGCCAAGCAGTACTTTCTTTCCAAGGACGTTTGTAGGTTCTGCGTTAAGACTCAGAAGGATGATCAGAGGATCATAGAGTTAGAGAATAGGGTTACGACTCTCGCCGCCCAGGTACACTTACTGGTTAGTGCAGCAGCAACAAGCCCCGCCTCCTCCTCCTCCCCTTCCTCTTCCTCTTCTTCCTCGTCCTCCTCCCCTCTAGTATTGTCTTCACCCACACAGCAGCCCCTCCCATCCTCCTCCTCCTCCTCCTCGACCATCTCCGATCTCCCCGCTTCCCACCCCTCCTTCTCCTCTTCTTCCTCCTCCTCCTCCTCCTCCTCCTCGCCTTCCTCTTCCGTCCCCCCTCTCCCCTCTCCCCGCCCACCCTCCTCCTCCTCCTCCTCTCCCTCTTTCTCCTCCTTGTCCTCCGCCTCTTCGCTCGTCCCTCCCTCCCACACCTGTCCTTCACCTTCCCCTTCCCCCTCTTCCTCCTCCCTCTCCTCGTCCGTCCCTCCCTCCCCCACCTCACTCTCCCTTTCACCTACTCCTCCTTCCTCCTCCTCCTCCTCCTCCTCCCCCTCCTCCTCCTCCTCCCCCTCCCCCTCCAATTCCTCGCCTTCCTCTTCCGTCCCCCCTCTCCCCTCTTCCCGCCCAATCTCCTCCTCCTCCTCCTCCTCCCTCTCTTTCTCCTCCTTGTCCTCCGCCTTCTCACTCGTCCCTCCCTCCAACACCTGTCCCTTACCTTCCCTTTCCCCCTCTTCCTCCTCCCTCTCCTCGTCCGTTCCTCCCTCCACCACCTCACCCTCCCTTTCTCCTTCCTCTTCCTCCTCCTCCTCCCCCTTTCCACCTTCCACCTCTTCCACAATTTCTCCTCGTTCTTCACAGCAGGTCCCTCCCCTTCCTTCCCGCTCTCCCCTCCCCCCTTCACCCACCCCTCCTGGCCCCCCTTCCGACCGTCGGGCTCTTGTTGTTGGTGATAGTCAGTTTCGTTATGTTGACAGGTATTTTTGCTCCAAGGATAAGAATAGAACGAGGGTGTGTTTCCCAGGGGCAGGGGTGGGCCATATATCAGACAGGATTGAGGCGTGTATGGCAAGCGAGGGATCGAACCCCATTGTCTTTCTCAGCTGTGGCGGAAACGACGTTTCTCGTGTGCCAAGCGAGGACCTTCTCAGGCGTTTTAGAGAATTGTTAGGCAGGATACGTGACGCTGGTGGGTCGCCAGTAGTGTGTGGCGTCCTGCCAAGGAGGGGCGTTGGCGATGGATGGCTGTCCAGGGCGATAGCAGTGAACAGCAGACTTGCTGAGCACTGCGAGCGCAATGGGTGGCTGTTCGTCGACAATTGGGACCTCTTCTTTGGCAACGACGCCCTCTACGCCCGTGACGGATACACTTGACGTTCAAGGGTGTTGAGGCTCTCTCAGACTCCCTTGAGCGAGCACTTGGTACCCTGAGGGATTTTTTAGTATAGGCGAGGGGGGGAGGAGTAATGGGAGCAATGGGAGGAGTAATGGGAGGGGACATCTAGCTCATAATATAACCAGGCAGCTTAGAAGTAATTCTAGAGGAGTAACAGAGGACGGGCTAAGAATCTTCTATACTAACAGCAGGAGCCTCAGAAACAAGATAGACTTACTAAGGGGTGAAGCTTGTTCAGAAAATTTTGACATAATAGCGATCACTGAGACATGGATAGACACTGCTAATAGAAATTCTAGATCAGAATTTGAAATAACGGGTTATCAGATGTTTCACAAAGACAGAAGGGGCAGAAAGGGAGGTGGAGTTGCGCTATATGTTAAAGACTCACTTAAATGTTTAGTTAACAACTCAGTCAAAACTAACATGGATTCAGAATCAGTTTGGGTGGACGTTTATAAAGGGAAAGAAAAACTAACTCTAGGAGTTATATACAGGCCACCCAACCTTAACAGGCAGGACACGAGTATATTACTACAGGAGATTGGCAGGGCGAGTATAAGTAGAAATGTCTGCGTAATGGGGGACTTTAATTATAGGAATATAGACTGGGAAGATCTAGTGGGTGACCTGGAAGCCGAGGACTTTCTTGAAGTTATACAAGATAATTTCCTTAAGCAGGTAGTTACTGAGCCTACCAGAGGAGATAACATATTAGACTTAGTCCTAACCAATAATGGGAACTTGCTACGTGAGTTGGAGGTGGGCGGAGAGTTAGGAAATAGTGATCACAGAACGGTTCGTTTTAGCTTAGACTGGGCGGTAACCCGCGAACCAAACCCAGTGTTAGTGCCTGATTTTAGAAGAGCAAACTACGAGGGGCTTCGAAGACATCTTGAAAGGGTAAACTGGGATAATTTAGGGATTCATGAGGGCCAGAACCGCGGATTGGAGAGCCAGGAAAACAAGGTAGAAATGTCTTACAATAATTTAGTTAGAGTAATAGTAGAGGGGCAAGAACAGCATATACCACAGCGAACACTTAGAAAAGAAAACAATGATCTTAAGTGGATGACTCGTGGACTAAAACACGAGATTGGGTTAAAGAAGGGAATTTATCAGAAAATAAAGAATGGGGAAACACATCTCAGGGGCCGGTACGTCGAACTATCTAGATTAGTTAAGAAAAACACCAGAATAGCAAAAAAGAACTATGAGATCAAAGTAGCAAATGAGGCGAAAAGTAATCCTAAGGGCTTCTTTCAGATGTATAGAACAAAAACACGGGAGAAAATTGGACCGCTGAAAACAAACACAGGGGAGCCAGTAGAAAATTACGAAAATATGAGCACATTGTTGAACGACTACTTCCTTTCAGTATTCACACAGGAGGATCGAACGACTATACCGGAAAGAGTTCAGGTGTACGAGGGCGGGGATGGCGATAAATTGAGGGATATAATCATTACCAGGCAAGTAGTTCAGGATGAGATAGATAAGCTTAAGAAGAACAAGTCGCCAGGTCCTGACGGGATATTTCCGAGGGTATTAAAGGAGTTAGGTGATATAATCAGTGACCCACTAACCGACATCTTTAAGATGTCGGTAAATACTGGCTATGTGCCGAGCCTATGGAAAGTAGCTAATGTGACGCCGATTTTTAAAAAGGGGGACAGGTCAGTTGCTTCAAACTATCGCCCAATTAGCTTAACATCGGTTATAGGGAAGATGCTGGAGTCCATAATAGCCAGGAACATTCTGGAGCATTTAGAGAAACATAGCTTAATTCACGACTCGCAGCATGGGTTCACAAAAGGTAGGTCATGCCTCACCAATCTCTTGTCCTACTACAATAAAGTATTTGAGGCGGTTGACAGAGATGAAAATTATGATGTAATCTATCTTGATTTTAGTAAAGCGTTTGACAAAGTTCCTCACCAACGACTGTTGCTTAAATTACAGGCTCATGGAGTAGAGGGTAAAGTTTTGAACTGGGTCAAGGCGTGGCTTAGCAATAGGAAGCAAAGAGTGCAAATCAATGGTAAAAGATCTGACTGGGGATGTGTTACGAGTGGGGTCCCACAAGGTTCGGTATTAGGTCCACTTTTGTTTATTATTTATATCAATGACTTAGACACAGGAATTAGTAGTGATGTTAGTAAATTTGCAGATGATACCAAGATCGGTAGAGTAATTGAGTCGGATCAGGACGCTAGTATTCTCCAAGGTGAACTCAACAGATTATATGACTGGGCGGATAAATGGCAGATGGAGTTCAATGTAGGGAAGTGCAGTATTCTGAGTGTAGGTAGGAACAACCCTTCACATAACTATTGCTTAAATGACACTCTCATAAGTAGGTCTGGGTGCGAGAGGGATTTAGGGGTCTTAGTGAGCTCTGATCTCCGTCCAAGGGCACAATGCATTCAAGCTAGAAATCGAGCTAATAGGGTACTGGGATTTATTTCAAGGAGCGTAAGCAACAGAAGCCCCGAAGTCTTCCTCAAACTATATTTAGCATTAGTTAGACCTCATCTTGACTATGCGGTACAGTTCTGGTCACCCTACTATAGAATGGATATCAAAATGTTAGAATCGGTGCAGAGGAGGATGACTAAGATGATTCAGGGGTTGAGAAACTTGCCATACGAGGAAAGACTCAAACAGTTAAACTTGCATTCTCTAGAAAGGCGAAGGGTGCGTGGAGACATGATCGAGGTTTATAAATGGATGAAGGGCTTTAATAAGGGAGACATTCATAAGGTTTTGTTAGTAAGAGAACCGGGTAGGACACGAAGTAACGGGTTTAAACTGGATAAATTCAGATTCAACAGGGACATAGGCAAAAATTGGTTTACTAACAGGGTGGTGGATGAGTGGAATAGGCTTAGCAGTCATGTGGTGAGTGCCAATACAATTGTCACATTCAAAAATAGACTCGATAAATTCATGGACAGCGATATTAGGTGGGGTTAGATACACGGGAGCTTAGGGTCAAAGGAGCTGCCTCGTACAGGCCTACCGGCCTCTTGCAGACTCCTGCGTTCTTATGTTCTTATGTTCTTATGGCTATTGTGTTATCTCACCTACTACAATCAACTTGTGAAGCAGGCCATGGTAACACCGGCCCTGTGACGAGTGAAATAACAGTTCGCGCCTTAAACTTAGCACTTAATACCAACAATCGGGTTTTCTTATGTGATTTTCCCGTTCAAGGTGCATTAGTCGGGTAAAACTATCACTGGGATCACTAAACAGTCCATGGAAATACCAGCAACTTCTACGAGAGGCTTTTCAAACAGGCGAACTGAGGTGCCGAGACGTTTAAGAACACGGACCAATGATTCATGAGACACGTGAGGCACAAGAGGCGTAGGCAGCGTTAGGCAGATGCATTTTCCGGTTTCTGGCTCATAAATACTAAAAAAAGAGCATCAATAATGACCGATTTTAACAACAATTATAAATGCATATCGTTATCTTTGTGGGTGCGCTAGCTTTTGGTCAGAAATCGGCCAAAACAATACGCCAAGTACGACAGTCTGGTAACGTTGGGCGTAGGAAACAGAACCCTTGTAATAAGAGGAAGGGAGAGGACGGCGGGTGGCGGTGGAGCGAAATGCAATGATGTACAAGATGTTGGTGAGGAAAGCGCGCGAAAAGAACGTCTTGGGTGCAGGGAAACAGAATACCATTAAGGACTGAACGAAACAACGCGGAACGAGAGCGAACGAGCGAAAGTAAAAGACTTGATTGAACCTACTTTGCTACACTGCGTAAATGACTTAAAAATATAAAGTGAAATCTCGGAATCAGTAGTAGTAGTAGTAGTAGTAGTAGTAGTAGTAGTAGTAGTAGTAGTAGTAGTAGTAGTAGTAGTAGTAGTAGTAGTAGTAGTAGTAGTAGTAGTAGTAGTAGTAGTAGTAGTAGTAGTAGTAGTAGTAGTAGTAGTAGTAGTAGTAGTAGTAATAGTAGTAGTAGTAGTAGTAGTAGTAGTAGTAGTAGTAGTAGTAGTAGTAGTAGTAGTAGTAGTAGTAGTAGTAGTAATAGTAGTAGTAGTAGTAGTAGTAGTAGTAGTAGTAGTAGTAGTAGATATTGAGAGAGAGAGAGAGAGAGAGAGAGAGAGAGAGAGAGAGAGAGAGAGAGAGAGAGAGAGAGAGAGAGAGAGAGAGAGAGAGAGAGAGAGAGAGAGAGAGAGAGAGAGAGAGAGAGAGAGAGAGAGAGAGAGAGAGAGAGAGAGAGAGAGAGAGAGAGAGAGAGAGAGAGAGAGAGAGAGAGAGAGAGAGAGAGAGAGAGAGAGAGAGAGAGAGAGAGAGAGAGAGAGAGAGACAGACAGAGAGAGAGAGAGAGAGAGAGAGAGAGAGAGAGAGAGAGAGAGAGAGAGAGAGAGAGAGAGAGAGAGAGAGAGAGAGAGAGAGAGAGAGAGAGAGATTTACATAGATTTACATAGAAAATCAGACCACACAGACCCCATGGTCCAGACTTGGTGGTCTGTCCTTAAACCTAAGTGATTTTACATTAATCAGAAGACTCCAAAACGTTGCATTTCTACTCTAGTTGATGTTAACTTGAAGGAAGTGACGGTCGAGCTTATTTTTGAAGGAGTCAATCGTGTTACACTGGACCACTGACGGTGGAAGCTTATTCCATTCTCGCACTACAACGTTGGTGAAGAAAAATTTGGTGCAGTCTGAATTTACTTGTCTACATCTGAGTTTTACGCCATTGTTCCTCGTGCGCAAAGTGTCATCGATCATAAACAATGTTGATCTGTCTACATTCGTGAAACCATTAAGTATTTTAAAACATTCGATCAGTTTTCCTCGGAGGCGACGTTTCTCAAGAGAACATGTTAAGGGTAGAAAGCCTTTCTTCGTAGGATTTGTTGCGCAAGGAAGGGATCATTTTCGTTGCCCGACGCTGAACACCTTCTAATTTAGCAATATCCTTTGCATGGTGGGGAGACCAAAACTGTACCGCATATTCCAAGTGGGGTCTGACTAAACTGTTGTAGAGCGAGTATTACATATTTATTCTTGAATACAAAGTTTCTTTTAATGAAGCCCAACATTCTGTTCGCTTTATTTGCTGCATCGATGCATTGCTGTGAGAATTTGAGGTTTGACGCGATTTTGACCCCCAAGTCTTTGACGCATTGAACGCTTTTGAGTTTAACGCCGCGCATTTCGTATTCGAACTTCTTATTCCTCGTTCCAACTTGAAGGACCTGGCACTTTTCTACGTTAAAGGGCATCTCCCATCCATCCAACCAAGCTGAAATTTTGTGCAAATCCTCTTGGAGGCTTTGCCTGTCTTCGTCAGTGAGAACCGAGTTGCCAATCTTTGTGTTGTCTGCAAATTTACTAATGCGTTTATTAAGTCCACCATCCACATCATTGATGTAAATAATGAAGAGCACTGGGCCAAGAACCGAGCCCTAAGGGACTCCACTAGTGACCGGCGCCCACTCTGAGTTAAATCCGTCGATCACTACTCTTTGTTGTCTGTTGCTCAACCAATTCGCGATCCATTGGTTTACTTGACCGTCAATACCTATTTGCTTTAATTTGTAAAGTAATTTATGATGCGGGACTTTATCAAACGCTTTCTGGAAATCAAGATAGACTACGTCCAGTGATTTGGTTACGTCATAAACAGTGAAGAGGTCGTTATAAAAGGTTAATAGGTTTGATAGGCAGGATCTTTTGTTTCGGAAGCCATGTTGTGAGTCCCCAATCAATGAGTGGCTTTCAAGGTAATTCACAATTTTGTCTCTAATTATGCCCTCAAGTAGCTTACCTACAACCGAAGTTAGACTAATGGGCCTGTAATTACCTGGTACTTTTTTGTCTCCTTTCTTGAAAATCGGTGTCACGTTAGCCTTTTTCCAATCTGAAGGGACGATGCCTTGTCGCAAGAACATATTGAATACGGTTGTGAGGGAGGAGAGTATTTCGCTCTTTGTTTCTTTCAGCAGAGTTGGATATACTTTGTCAGGTCCAGAACTTTTATTTGTTTTAAGTGAATGGAGAGCTTTAAGAACTTCATCGGTTGTTATTTCAAAATTAGGCAATGCATGCTCGAGATTTACAATAGTACTGGTGTTGGTGGTAGCGAGAGGAAGACTGTTAGTATTAAACACCGAGGAAAAGTAATTGTTTAAGAGGTTTGCAATGTGTTGGCTGTCAGTCACTAGTGCACCGTCGCTGTTTGTTAAAGGTCCAATACCACTTTTGATCGCCTTTCTGTTGTTTATGTAACTGAAGAAAGATTTCGGATTATTTTTACAGTTGGCTGCAATATTTTCTTCGTATCTACGCTTTGCCTGACCTACTAGTCTTTTTACTCGTCGCCTGGCATCATTATAAAGTCTAATATTTTCGGGCGTGCTTTGTTCTTTCTTTAACCTGTAAAACAATTTTCTCTCATTGACTGATTGTTTAATTTCGCTATTAAACCACGGTGGGCTTTTATTAGTGTTAATTCGCTTCTCGCACAAGGGGACGAATGTGTTCTGCTGAGTGAGTAAGTGATTTTTAAGGCTTAGCCAGGCTTCCTCTACGTTGCCGTCATCTGATAGTTGTATTTCTGTTAGTTTTTGTCGGATTTCTACGAAGTTAGCTCTTTTGAAATTGGGCACCTTTACTTTATTTTCAGTCACTGATGATTGAGCTTTAATGTCGACGCGCACTAATTTATGATCGCAAGAGCCGAGGTGTTCTCCTACCGTGACACTACTGACTAGGTTATCTTGGGTTGTTATAACAAGGTCGAGTATATTATTTTGTCGAGTTGGCTCAGAAACCATTTGGCTTAGATAATTTTCTTCTAGAAATTCGATCATTCTATGTGACTCGCCTTCTGTACCTGACAGTGTCGCCCAGTCGATATGGGGGAGGTTAAAGTCTCCTAATATCAGTGAGTCGCTGTTATTAAGTGACTGCCTTAAGACGCTGTACATTTCAAGGTCGTCATCGAGTGATTGCCCGGGAGGTCTGTAGGTGACAGATATATTTAAGTTGACTTTTGCAATGTTTACTCGCACGCACAAATGTTCAACGTTACTGTCTCTTGGTGTTTTGTCAGTGGGTTGCAAATAGCTTTTGACATAAAGGGCGACGCCACCGCCTCTACGGTTTACACGATCTTTGTTGAAGAGTCTGTAGCCATCTATGTTGTATTCGGAACTTAAATCAATATTTGTGGTGTCGATAAATATTTCGGTTATAGCAATTATGTCAAAATTTTCTGTTAAAGCAAGACATCTCAGTTCATCAAATTTGTTTCTTAGACAGACAGACAGACAGACAGACAGACAGAGAGAGAGAGAGGGAGAGAGCACCATCCCACTCACAACAGTCTTCCATTCCAATTTAGACAATCAACACTACATATATATAATTCCATACCTCACACCGCCCCAACTAAACCACCTCTCTTCCCTCGCCCCCTGGTAGTAGTAGTAGTAGTAGTAGTAGTAGTAGTAGTAGTAGTAGTCTTTTAAATACTTATAGAAAATCACAAACATATTAATACAAAAAAATAAAGATGAACAAGAAGAGGAACAACAACAACAACAACAACAACAACAACAACAACAATAACAACAACAACAACAAGTAATATAGTAGTAGTAAAATTCGTACTATCGTCATTACATTTATCAATACAACAAAACACCGGCCAGTCAGAAAGGTACCTCCTAACACTACTCTGGATGCCTCGCGCATAACACAGTATTCACACCACTCGTCAGTATCACATGTTCCTCGCTTTTTACTCCGACTCGCCTGAAATATTGGCGCTGACGGACGGCCCGGCCTGTCACGTTAAGCATTCAGAGGATCGACAGTACAGGGCGGTCAGATCAGGTGATGGGGGTCTGGTATAGCTGCTGTCACGCCTATGATGCTGAATGTAATATATTCCCCCTGCCTACGACTTGAACGCTTTCAGGAGGAGAGTATCAAGACACCTCTCCACACGAAATTGACCTCTCTTCTGATAATGTCACGCCTATGATGCTGAATGTAATATAACTCCCCTTGCCTGTGACTTAAACGCTTTGAAGAGGAGAGCATCAAGACACCGCTCCACCCGATATTGACCTCTCCTCTAATAAAGTCACGCCTATGATACTGAATGTAATGTAACTCCCGCTGCCTACGACTTAAACACTTTCAGGAGGAGAGCATCAAGACACCTCCACACCCGAAATTGACCTCTGTACTGGCTTCTCGTTCTGCTTTCTTTGGTTGGAGCAGTGTCTAGCGGGGCCCTTTTTGTTCCTGTGTTTGTTTTTTGCCCTTGAGCTGCCTCGCTTGATGGAGAATATAAATGTCTGGCCACGGCAATAGCTTTTTTCAACAGGGGAAGGTGCTGGCCAGGTTAATGCGTGACTTGCCTATGTAGCGACAATTTCTAAAGTCCAACATAGCGCCTTAGTTAGTACCCAAAGCAAGCTATTTTCTACCATGGTCAAAGTTTGTTTCTTGGTAAAGGTGGTGGAGGTGAAAGGCGTAGTGGTGGTGAGGGAGGTGGTGACGGAGGTTGTATTGGCGGTGGTGGTGTTTGTGGTGAAGGAAGGTCGTAGTGGTGGTGAGGGAGGTGGTGACGGAGGTTGTATTGGCGGTGGTGGTGTTTGTGGTGAAGGAGGGTCGTAGTGGTGGTGAGGGAGGTGGTGACGGAGGTTGTATTGGCGGTGGTGGTGTTTGTGGTGAAGGAAGGTCGTAGTGGTGGTGAGGGAGGTGGTGACGGAGGTTGTATTGGCGGTGGTGGTGTTGGTGCTGAAGGAAGGTCGTAGTGGTGGTGAGGGAGGTGGTGACTGAGGTTGTATTGGCGGTGGTGGTGTTGGTGCTGAAGGAAGGTCGTAATGGTGGTGAGGGAGGTGGTGACTGAGGTTGTATTGGCGGTGGTGGTGTTGGTGCTGAAGGAAGGTCGTAGTGGTGGTGAGGGAGGTGGTGACTGAGGTTGTATTGGCGGTGGTGGTGTTGGTGCTGAAGGAAGGTCGTAGTGGTGGTGAGGGAGGTGGTGACTGAGGTTGTATTGGCGGTGGTGGTGTTGGTGCTGAAGGAAGGTCGTAGTGGTGGTGAGGGAGGTGGTTAGTCTTCGTGGAGGTGAAGGGCGTGGTGATGCAGGAGGTGAAGGTGGTAGGTGGTGAGGACAGGGGATGATGGAGGCTGTAGTGGAGGAGGTGGTGGCGAGGGTGGTGAGGGTGGAGGTGGTGGTGACTGACTAAGGGTGGCGGTGGTGAGGGTGGAGGTGGTGGTGACTGACTAAGGGTGGCGGTGGTGAGGGTGGAGGTGGTGGTGACTGACCAAGGGTGGCGGTGGTGAGGGTGGAGGTGGTGGTGACTGACCAAGGGTGGCGGTGGTGAGGGTGGAGGTGGTGGTGACTGACCAAGGGTGGCGGTGGTGAGGGTGGAGGTGGTGGTGACTGACCAAGGGTGGCGGTGGTGAGGGTGGAGGTGGTGGTGACTGACCAAGGGTGGTGAGGTGGAGGTGGTGGTGACTGACCAAGGGTGGCGGTGGTGAGGGTGGAGGTGGTGGTGACTGACCAAGGGTGGCGGTGGTGAGGGTGGAGGTGGTGGTGACTGACCAAGGGTGGCGGTGGTGAGGGTGGAGGTGGTGGTGACTGACCAAGGGTGGCGGTGGTGAGGGCTAGGTATCATATTCTTAAATTTTACGGCGCCAAACCTCACATAATTTTGACAAGGCTTTCGTAGGAGTTCTGAGCATTTCCGGGGGTAGTTATAAGAACATAAGAACATAAGAACGCAGGAGTCTACAAGAGGCCGGTAGGCCTGTACGAGGCAGCTCCTTTGACCCTAAGCTCCTGTGTATCTAACCCCACCTAATATCGCTGTCCATGAATTTATCTAGTCTATTTTTGAATGTGACAATTGTATTGGCACTCACCACATGACTGCTAAGCCTATTCCACTCATCCACCACCCTGTTAGTAAACCAATTTTTGCCTATGTCCCTGTTGAATCTGAATTTATCCAGTTTAAACCCATTACTTCGTGTCCTACCCGGTTCTCTTACCAACAAAACCTTATGAATGTCTCCCTTATTAAGGCCCTTCATCCATTTATAAACCTCGATCATGTCTCCACGCACCCTTCGCCTTTCCACATAATTACAAGTACTACACCAGAGATTAAGAGCTCCATCAATCTATCATGACTCGTGTTGTGCAGAGACGTGGCGGCGAAGGTCTCCCACACTAACATAATATCACTGGCCAGCAATACTTTAGTCCCTCCTGCCATTCGCTGAGCCTCTCCGATAATAGTTATAATACTCCGCCAAGCCTTCCGTCCAGGGCCACTGTTTGGGTATAATTAACCAACTCATCCCGGTGTTTGTCTGCAACGTCTCGCAATTATAGTCCGACTCTGGATAAATCATGTGTGTGTGAAATGATAATGGGCCAAACACACAGCTCTGATGAGGCTATTAGTGACGCAGCGATCCAGGCTAACTTAAAAATTTCCTGCAGCACAGTTTGTGTGTTGTTATTGCTCATTTCTAAGTTGTCCAAATCCCTTATGCAAACGTTAATCACCGTCTTCAATCTTTCATCCCCTTTGCTTGTTTTTCCCCATTTCTAGGCTACCCGAGCTCCGTATGCAAGAGTTAACCAGCATCTTCATTCTTTCATCCTTTTTGCTAGATCTTGCTCTCTCCAAGGCTATCAAAATCCCGTATGCAAGAGTTAACCAGCATCGTCATTCTTTCACCCCTTTCGCTGGTAAATTTTAGAACATCCTTTTGTTGTTCTAGCTAACCACTTTGCTGTCCAAATCCCTTATGTAAGAGTTAACTAGCATCGTCATCCTTTCATCCCTTTCGCTGGTAAACCCTAGAACACCCTTTTTTTGTTCTAGCTAATCACTTGGCTGTCCAAATCCCTTATGCAAGAGTTAACCAGCATCTTCATTCTTTCACCCTTGTCGCTGGTAAACTCTGGCTGAAAGAGTGCTATATATCATCATCATCACCTAACGTCTTTATTCTCGTTAGACAATATCATAATCCTGCCTTAGCCTCAGTTTCCTTGACAACTCCCCACGCATACACAGGGGCCTATACCAAGAGGGAATTATCAAGACACCTTTCCGAATGACTTTGGGCTCTCTATTTGGGAACCTTTCTCTGAGCATTTTCCGGGAGCAGCACCATTGCGGGCTTTTCTGTTTCCTCTTTTTTTCCGCCCTTGAGCTGCCTCCCACCCTGTAAAAAAGATGAGTGATGGGATAAGAATAAAAGTTTAGAATAATTGTTTCGATAATGATTATCTTTTGGTATTTTTGCCGCGCCTGAGTGTTCGGCTCATCGGGAACGTGAGGTAACTGGGCGAAGACACACGCATGAGCTGACACCCGTTACGCTCTGGCGACAAACAATAATGGTACTACACGGGTACTCATCACAGGTAAACACATGTGCCGCGACGACACTCATAAATTGCAATCTGTCTGTGTATACTTCCTGGAGACATAATTACCGTTGTACAGGCAAGAGAATCACACACGTCTCCGTCGTAAGAAAGAAAAGGGGTAGGTAGCTGTGGAGAGAGAGTACAAAGAAAGCAAAGGAAGGAAAGGGAAGGAAAGGGAGGGGAAAGAAGAGAAAGAAAGGGAATGCAAGGGAATGAAAAGAAAGGGCATGAATAACACTGTATCATTAACAAAGACAACACCGTGCATAATACAATGACAATTTCATCATCTCTTATACTCCGTGAACTCTAAGGGTCGCATTTTTAAACATTTCTGGGCCCAAGCAGCAGGGTTGTTTTGATTCAAATAAAATTATTTAAAAATCAACTTAAATCGATTCAAATCAGAGTAAAAATCATGAATAAAATCAAAATTCAATATACTGTATTTAAAATGATTTGTTATATATATATATATATATATATATATATATATATATATATATATATATATATATATATATATATATATATATATATATATATATATATATATATATATATATATATATATATATATATATATATATATATATATATATATATATATATATATATATATATATATATATATATATATATATATATATATATATATATATATATATATATATATATATATATATATATATATATATAAGAAGGAAGAACATATGAACCAGTAGTAGATGAAAGGTATCAAGTCTACTTGTCCTGTACTGATTCTGTATTGGTCCTGCAGCAAGTCAGGCACCAATGAATCATTGCCATCTCTTACAAGAAATATTATAAAGCATAAAAAAACTATGGTGTCATTAAATTTTAACATTGGCCAAGTTTAATACAAGAAAATGGCCTCATAAGACTGAAATGCAGAAAAAAATAATTTAAATAAAAAAATCGATTTAAATAAAAAAATCCGATTTAAATCAAATTAAAATTTTTTTTATAGAAAAGTCATGATTTTTCCAAACCTGCCAAGAACACACACATTTGACAAGGCTTTCGTAGGAGTTTGGGACATTTCCAGGGCTAGTTTTATGACCCTGGAGGTAGGTTGACCCTCCTCCTATACCCTGAACCTAAAACAACACTATCTGTTTTCTGGTGTTTCTAGGAGGGGCGAGTTTTCTTGCCTGACTCTCTCATTCAGAATTTCGTGAATAAATATAAAGCTAACCAACTAACACATTATTGCAAGAAAGACTATATGAATTTCCTTATCTGCCTTTGCTTTGTTTAATAGATTCGTTTTCATTCTTACTCTGAACTCAAATGGCATGCAATCTTAAGACATATTTATCTATTATCCATCTTTTTATCTATTTAACTATCTATCTATGTATCTATGTATCTATTTGCATAAGTGTGTGTGTGTCTGTGCGTGTGTTATATCTTTAAGTTTCACCAAGATTCATAAATCTATCCATCTCTATATTTTTATCTATCTATCTATCTATTTATCTATCTATCTATCTATCTATCTATCTATCTCTATTTGCATAAGTGTGTGTCCATGTGTGTGTGTGTGTGTGTGTGTGTGTGTGTGTGTGTGTGTGTGTGTGTGTGTGTGTGTGTGTGTGTGTTATATCTTTTAAGTTTCACCAACATTTACAAACCTCACATCGTCGCCACCCGGAAAAAGAAATGTGTGCAGAGACCTTCCGCACAGACGAACCTTTGAGGAGCGCCGAGTGGAGGGCGGGAAGGCAGTAATGAGAGGGCGAGAGAGGCCGAGCGAGGGAGAGGAGCAGAATGATATAAATTGCAGGAGAATGAAGGAAATGAGTGTGTGTGTAAGGAAGATAGTTAGATAGACAGATAGATAGATAGATAGTTAGATAAAGAGAGCAGAGAAGAGAAGATGAGAAGAGAAGAGAGAAAACGCCTCGCGAAGACCAGCGGCCGCCCAACATATGCAGTAGCAGGTTAGTGTCATATTCTTAAACTTTTCGGCGTCCAGGCTACACATATTTTACTAGGCTTTTGTAGGAGTTGTGGGCATTGCCAGGGGTAGTTTTGTGACCCTGGTGGTAGTCTGGCCCTTCTTCTGTACCGTGAATCTAACAGAACACTCAGTAGATCCCGACTGATCTCCTGTTTGGCCTGACAATACCGACTTTAGTGTGACGCCCTCCGTGAACTGAACACACAGAAAGACAGACAGACAGACAGACACACACACACACACACACACACACACACACACACACACACACACACACACACACACACACACACACACACACACACACACACACACACACACACACACACACATTTTCGTAAGATTGTTAACGAAATCAGGGTTTGAAGTGTGGTGAGTTATATGTTCAAGTGACAGTTTGATTTGCAACTCTGATCTTTTAATAGTCTCTCTCTCTCTCTCTCTCTCTCTCTCTCTCTCTCTCTCAAAGGACAGGTCACGGACAGACACGCCCCCTGGGAACGCGTACCAACACACACACACACACACACACACACACACACACACACACACACACACACACACACACACACACACATAATGACACAAACATTACAATAATTATTCCTCTATTTCTGCTGTTAATCACTTCTACCGTACACTTATCTCTCCCCATATGGCAAATGTAGGTGTGTAAGCCCCGAAATGTTTGAGAAGAAAGACCTTTGGCGTATAGAATGTAGTATAAGCTTGGAGTTCCTTTGATGAACACTCCTGCTCGGGGAACGCTGCCGCCGCCACGCCTGTAATGAGTCCACGGCGAGTCGCTTGATGAATAGTCCGTGATTTTCATAGAAAACGGAGGAGCAGAGACGTGACACTCAGCACCGACACAGAAGGACTCTCGCGTGCTATATGGGGAGCGCTGAGTACACGATGGAAATGATTAGCAGCGAGTAGTAGAGGAATTGTACTGTCTGTGTCAGTAGCTGTGTGTGTTGGTAGACGAAGGGATGACGTGACACTCAGCACCGGCACAGCAGGACTCTCGCGTGGCTGAAGGGAAGAACAAGTCCATCGTGGAAACCCTACACGTGTATATATCACGGGTGAGTCATAGGTTGGTACTGTTAGACGCTTTCGGCTCTCACACCAACTATTTCCAAAGCCCAAAAAGGTGATCAGCCGGGTTCTAATGAGTGTTCTTTTAGGTTCACGGTACAGAAGAAGGGTCAGTCTACCACCAGGGCTATAAAACTACCCTTGAAAATGCCCCAAACTCCTACGAAATTCTTGTTGAATATGTGTGTTTGGGCGCCGATATGTTTAAGAATACGGGCAGTAGTTTTTTGTTTTTATTCTCAAACATTTCAGGGCTTATACATACGCATCTGACGGTGCTTTCCTAGAGGCTGTGGTATGGGTATTTCTATGGGTGGTATTAATGCCCCAGTAACGTTTCGGGCATTACACCAGCGTTGTCGAATTATTGTACTCATCGCATTGCATTTTCGAAGTTGCTGACCAATAACTATAGCAAAAATAAACAAACAAACATCAATAAATAGGAGTTTTAACGCTAACTTCAATTTTCTATCGTTATTTGTGTAGGTACGAGAGTTTGAGGCTTAAAAGTAATAAAGACGATGTGGTGAGTACGATAATCTGGCAACGCTGCATTACACCCACTCCATTTGGTAAGGCTTTCGTGGAGGTCATGTTAGTATTTGCACGTGAGTTTTATGAGCCTGGCGGTAGTGTGCCAAGGCTGCTGCGCCGTGACCGTGAAAAAAACACTCGCCAGAACCCGAACAATCTCCTTTGTGGCCTTGGAAATGGTTGTTGCTGCGAGCCGATAGCGTCTGAGAATACCTACGTTCCTTATCATATTCCGCTACAACATAATCGGAATAGCGTCCCTTCATGTCGGCAGGAAAAAAATAGGCCATAATGCGTAACGATACCACAAAAAATGACAATCTAATACCTTGGTGTTTCTGTTACACTGACGGACCTAACAGTACTAATCCCATGCTCGTGACTGACGCCACTTTTTATTTCCAAAGGGTTTAAATTCTACACAGATGGAAGCAAAGCAACAATCACACGCTCGTGGTTGACTCTCTGGAGCAGCGGCTCCCAACCTTTTCGGCCCCGGTCCCTTCTCCTGACACTTCTTCACCTGTGGACCACTACAACGAAATAGGTTAAACGGGCCACCATGACCATCCAAAGGGCCTATTTTTCCAGCGGGCCGTGAGTTTGACACCCCTGGTGCCGTTAGCTAAATTAGACCAATTCTAGCATTTAAGCATTCAGCTTTAAGGATTGTGTACACTGTTCAGTAGTATGAATTTTATTCCGAGCCGCAATCTCCTAATTTCAGTATAATAAATCTAACAATAATTAGAATCTCGATGGACCTTGATATTCTTGCACGGACCCTCGTGGGGACCACTACCTCAGGCCGATAAGGAGTCACCCTCGCTTTCTACTCTCCCTCCCATGAGCGCAACAGACACAAGGAGGAAACTGATCGCGAGAAGTTTTTGTTTATTTCCCTCCGCCCTGCGAAGTCCGTCGGGTTCTCTCTCCAAGAACTCCTCGTTGTCTCGCCCCAAAGTGTTCGGTTTCTTTGCGAGGGATGCGGTGCACCGCTCGCAGCCTATTGAGCCTAATCAGCTATTTACGTCCGGTGCTCAAATGGGCATGGCTTGAGAAACTGGGCATTTACATGGCAACACACTACATACCACCACCCATCAGTGTCCACCTCTGTTACTGTCTCTATCTGTCTCTCCCTCTCTGTTTGGTGTTATGTTTACCTGTCTGTCTCTTTGTATGTCTATCTCTTTATTTGCCTGTCTGACTGCCTGCTTCTCTGTCTATCTGTCTGTCTGTCCTAATCTGCCTGTCTCTGTTTCTGTCTCTATCTGTCTCTCCCTCTCTGTTTGCTGTTATGTCTACCTGTCTGTCTCTTTGTATGTCTGTCTCTTTCTTTGCCTGTCTGACTGCCTGCTTCTCTGTCTGTCTGTCTGTCTGTCCTAGTCTGCCTGTCTCTGTTTCTGTCTCTATTTGTCTCTCCGTCTCTGTTTGCTGTCATGTCTATTAGTCTGTTTGTTTGCCTGTCTAACTGCTTGTTTCTCTGTCCGTCTGTCTGTCCTAATCTGCTATTTGTTTCTTTAATCTGTCTCTCCTCGCTGTTTCCTGTAATGTCTACTATCTTTGTTTGTCTGTCTCCTTATTTGCCTCTCTGACTGTCTGTTTCTGTCTGTTTCTCTGTCTCTGTCCCCACCAAACCTCCCATCCTGTCCTGGCCACTCGTCACTGTTTGGAGTCAGTCACTGGAGGCGAAGTAAAGTAATTATATGGTCCCCTTAATATCAGTCCACTCACCTCTCTTTCTCCACGCCGCCTTGCTCTTCTTCCTCTCTCTCTCCCTCCACTCCGTCTGGTAATACATCGTCCGGGCGTTTTTTCCCTTCACGCCACTCTGTTCGCTGGTCATTAGTCGTCCTTGCTGCGTCTGTTGTACTCAGTCTTTTCTTTTCACGCTGTTTTGCTTCTCTCTCTCTCTCTCTCTCAAGTCTCATTTAATATCTCATCCTTGCTGTAATTCCTCTTTCTCATCGCTTTCTCTCTTTCTTTCTTTCTTCACAATGTCTTCCCTCTTTCCTTCCCTTTCTCTGCTCACACCCTCTATTATCTTATTCCACTCATTCCCTTCCCACCGTACATACCCCATCCCATTCCCTCCACTCACTTCCACATTCACCGTCACCCCCTACATTTCTTTCCATTTTCTTTACATTCCACCCTTCACACACTCCCCTACCTTCCCCTCCATCATTCCCTTCCACTTAAGTTTTCTCCTTTCGTCTCTCATAAGATCTCATTCCTTGGCAGTCATTCCTCTTTCTCGGTGCATCGATTTCTCTCTTATCTTTTCTTTCTTTTGACCGTCTTGCTTCCCTCCCTCCTTCCCTTCCATCCTCTCTCCTCAAGTCTTGTCCTGTCATCTCCCACTAAAGGTCCCATGCAGCTCCGTTCACTTGTTGGATCAGAAACACCATTGTCTTCTTTACGTCGATAGATAAATCACTCCTACACCTCTCTTCCCATATTTGATAAGGTTCCAAAACGATCCATATCTCATCAACTTTACCGTGTTTGAGTGATGGACATTTTTTTTTCTACATGGGGTCCTCTCGTCACTAACACTTTCCCTCTTCACTGTGTCTCGTCTCCTCTAAACAAGACTCAGAAGATGGATTCGTTCTCACTTCCCAATTTCCAACAGCTTAAACGTCTCTTGAGTAATGGTTTCGTTTTTTTTTCTCGTTTTCTAGCTCTTGTTTTCTTGTTCTTGTTCTTGTTCTTTTTTCATCTCTTTTGCTTCTTCCTCTTTTTCGTTACTTATTTCCTTTTCCTTTTCGATATTTTTTGTTCTTGTTCTTCTTGTTTTGTTCGTTTGCTTCTCTTGTTGTTCTTGTTCTTGATCTTGTTGTTCTCTTGCCACTAAAGGGCTATTACACTGGGCAAATTTTCCTTGATCTTCAGTCAAACCACGATTTCCGCTGGCGTGGTTCTCATAATTGCGTGGTTTTCTGACGTGTCCGCGATCTCCCAAAGCTACGGTATATTCCACCGAGGGACGACGGTATTACTCACCATCATCATCATCAGCAGCAATAACAAGAAACAAATGAGAACCACTCCAGCGGAAATCGTGGTTTGACTGAAGATCCACGGAAAATTTGCCCAGTGTAATAGCCCCTTAACACTCCTATTTGTCACCATGTCTCGTCTTCTCTATGCAAGAATAAGGAGGGAGGCAGCGGAAGGGTTGGGAAGGAAGGGTCGGGAGCTAAAAAATGAAGAGAAGGAAGGCTTACATAACTTAATTTTCCGCGCCGCTGATTTGAAACATAACGTGGAGTCATTCATTACCTTGATTATGTGTGTGTGTGTGTGTGTGTGTGTGTGTGTGTGAGAGAGAGAGAGAGAGAGAGAGAGAGAGAGAGAGAGAGAGAGAGAGAGAGAGAGAGAGAGAGAGAGAGAGAGAGAGAGAGATTACAAAAGTGTACATTCAATTCACATCCATATTATATAAACATCTACATTCATTTAACATTTATATTACGAAAAGAAAAAAAAAACGTGAACTACTTATGCGGACAATACCTCAGAACAATAGTCATCAGTAAATTCAGGGAATGTTGAATTATAGGTACAAATGAAACTCCAAAAATGAGAACCGCCAATCGCCTCTCTCTCTCTCTCGTCTCTCCTCTCCTCTTCGCGGCTCTTCTGTTCTCGCCTCTCCTCTCCTCTCCTCCCCTCTCCTCTCCTTCTTGTCCTCTCCTCCTCTCCTCTCCTCTTCTCTTCTCTTCTCTTCTTTTTTTTTTTCTTTTCTTCTCATCTTTTCTTCTCTTCCCTTCACTTTTCTTCTCTCTGTCTGTCTCCTCTCTCCCTCTCTAACCCTCCCTCTCCCCCTCTCCCCCTCCTCTCCCCCTCCCGCTCCCTCTCCCTCTCTTAAATGAACACTTCTCACCAACTTCCAAAAATTTCCACTAATGACAGACAGGCCAAAAGATATACACCGAGTAGTCACGCACACAGCCAGTCAGAGTTACACTTTCTGGGTTAATATCACGTGGAATGCTTTTGGGATGTAGCAGAGACCCGTTGTATCATGAACA
The DNA here is from genome assembly GCF_024679095.1 of Eriocheir sinensis. Lineage (NCBI taxonomy): Eukaryota > Metazoa > Arthropoda > Malacostraca > Decapoda > Varunidae > Eriocheir > Eriocheir sinensis. The sequence goes on along the minus strand of NW_026111306.1, from coordinate 33,939 downwards.
CTGACGTCGGTATTCTCAGACTCTTTCGCCGGAACACGAGAGTACCTTCAGAGTGTATGATGCGTGGACATTCATCTCTCTTCCTCCTCTTATATAATTGTTGACTTGATCATTGCAGCAAAAGAGAGTACGTTCGGTATTCTCAAACTCTTCCGCTTCTCACATATAATATTTCCAAAGGCCGTAAAGGAGGTTAATCGGGTTCTCGCGAGTGTTTTTATTAAAATTTTCGTCCAAGGTACAGATGCCTTGTCAACCTACCACCAGGGCCATAAAGCTACTCACGGATATGCCCACAACTCCTACGAAAACTTTGTGTGTGCTTGGCCGTCGAAATGTTTATGAATACGTGTTCCCTTACCGTCTCAAATGATTGAAATGCCACAAAAGTGACTCGTTAACGTAGTTTTTTTATGCTTTATACTCGCTGCGTCGCCCTCCTTCTCTCTTCGAAATTATAACAACACTTATCATCACCAAGAATGCCGAAATTGTTGCCTTATGTTCCTTCCTTGCTTTCTTTCTCTTTCCTTTCTCCCTTTTTTCTTCCTTCCGTCCTTCTTTCCTCCCTCCTCCAGTCCTTTCTCCCTTTTTTCTTCCTTCCGTCCTTCTTTCCTCCCTCCTCCAGTCCTGTCTTCCTTTTCATCTCTTCTTTTTCCTTCCTTTTTTTTCTTCTTTCTCTTCCTTTCTTTTTCCTTCCTCCCCTTTTCTTCCTTCCTTCGTTCCTCCTTTCCTTTCTTTTCTTTTTTCTTCCTTCCTTCCTTTCTTTTCCTTCCTCTCATTTTTCTTCCTTCCTTCCTTCCTTTCCTCCTTCCTCCCTTCCTTTGTTTTCTTATTTTTTCCTTCCTTCCTTTCTTCCCTTTTCCCTTTCTTTCACACTTCTTCCTTCCTTCTTTGATAATTTCGCCTCTATTCCCGTCACACACTTCCTTACACATCTCCCTCATTTCCTCTGTCTTCTCTTCTTTTCCCCTTTCCCTTTCCTTCCCTCCTTCACCAGCTTATGCATTTTTCTTTCCTTTTCATTTCTTCTTTTAGTCATTCCTTTAATTAGTTTTTCTTCCTTTCTTTTTACTTTCTAGTCCTTATCTTCCTTCCTTCCTTTCTCTTTTCTTCCTTCCTACCTTTCTTTCATTCTTTGTCCTTTCCTCTCTTTTTTTCTTACTTCTCCTTTATCTTCCTTCTTTTTCCTTCTTCGGTCCTTCCTTTTACTTCCTCTCTATATTTTTGTATTTTTCTTCCTCCCGTTTTTTTCATTATTTTCTTCCTTCCTTCCTGCCTCCCTTCATTTCGTTTCCCTTTCTTTTCCATTTCTTTCCTTTTTTCTTTCTATCTTATCTGTTTCTTTCCTTCCCTCCTTTCTCCGCTTCTCCTCTCTCCATCTCTCTGCCACGATCACCTCACCAACACTACCATTACCAAACACTTCCGAACACTCATCAATCTTACTTCTCGTTTTCTCTCTCGCGTCTTTCACTCCCTCGCCCTTCCTTCCGTCCTCCTTCTAATGCAACTGTCCTTCCTTCCTTCCTTCCTTCCCTCACCCCTGCCGCCCTCCGCCCCCACCGCTCTCGATCCGCCCGTGTCTCCGTAACGCACCTACAAATTTTCTATTATCGTTGGTTATTATCCAAATTTACATGCAAATTTGCGACCATCACTCTCATCCTGTGGCTTTATCTCCTCGCCTTTGTTCACGTCCAACCGCACGCATCTCTCTCTCTCTCTCTGCCGTTATCGTCTCCTCCCCGTCTAATGGTTTTTGTCCCTTTAAATTATGTATTCTTGGCAAAACACACTATTTTCTAACCTGAGGAAATATTGCAGGAAAGGTTAGATTTAATACGTTCGGGTTCGACATTCTATATATCTTTGTTTGTTTCTTTGTCTGTCTATGTTACTTTCTCTCTCTCTCTCTGTGTGTGTGTGTTTCTCTCTTCCTCAGACACACAAAGAAAACACACACACACACACACACACACACACACACACACACACACACACACACACACACACACACACACACACACACACACACACACACATACAAACTTTTCTGTCGTGTCTTTATCCTGAACTTTTCTTACTTTCTTTTTCTTCTTTTCTTCTTTTCTTGTTCTCATCTTCGATGCACTTATCTTCCTTTCATAAATTACTAAAACCTTCTCAGTTATCTTCATTATATTACTTTGTGTCAACTGTAAAAATTCATACTTAATGTCAGCAGCATTTTTTTTTTCCTACCTTAGCAACGAAAAAAAAAAAATCGGATTGAAATATCTATCAGGATTTTATTACTAATTGGTTTTGGCCATTACTACACAGTGTTATATTCCCACTGTGGATAACTTAATTTTCTCACTATCGGGGATGCGTGAAAGCGATGAGCCGGAGCAAAATATTCGATACAAACAAAACAAAATCATGGATATATGAATCACACCGCCGCGAACACATAAAAAAAAAACATTGCTAACTCACTAAATATGTAATGAGTGAGTAACTGTATGCAAATAAATATAGACAGATAGATAGAAAGCAATAAATACTTAGATGAAAGACTGACAAACAGGCCCTCGGAGATACTGGCAGCCAGACAAACAGATAGACAAAGATATGTATGTAAAATGGAGAGACACATGTGTATCATGGCAATGTAAACATGTATCCCAGTGACAACAGGACATGGAGCATTTATTATTCCTACAAAAATATCTAACAAAAAAATAGAGCGTCCATTTATCGAGTCTATGAAAACAAAATCATATTCCATTCTTTATGCAAATGCCAATTTTGTGGTGTACTCTCCCCTCTCTCTCGCTCTCCCTCCTCACGTGCTCCTTTGGCCCTCCAGGCTGAAGTGACGATCTTTTCACATTCAAGGTGCAGAAGCCTTGCCAAACTATCACTAGACTCATAAAACTACCCATGGAAACACTAACACAGCATCTAACAAAGCCTTATCAAATACTGGTGGGCAAGCCTCCCACCGAAACGTTTGTGAGCACGAGCCTGAGAAACACCATATTGCTTCGTCCACAAAGGTTAGGTGGCCACGCTGTACATTGCGGGTTAACGGGTCGCCGCGGGGCCCGGACAGATGGGGGACCCGCCGGCCGCCGCACCATCACGGGCCAGTATTTGTTTTGGTGCAGGGGCGGAAACATACGCCGACAAGCGGTTAGATTATAATGTAGGTTAAAGGTGCTTTGCCATATCCCCTTCACAATGACTGATGATTAGGAGGCTGACGGACGCATGGACACACACACACACACACACACACACACACACACACACACACACACACACACACACACATCTAGTTCATTCTTCTTTCAACCCACGAGCTTCATTCCACTCAGTAAACTCTATCTATTTTGTTACCTAGCAATTAATCCGCCCCACACTTCCTTGTTGAGATGCTTTAGTCACGTAATCTAAGATAACATGAAAAGGACATCGACATCAATAAAGTCATGTACTGAGTCCAGTTTGTGTTGATGCTTATGTCAGAACACACTTACCTAACTAACACCACGAAGCCTGCTCTGTCATCACGACTGAAAAGAGAGAAAATAATAAGTTAGGTTATATACTACAGCAAAATTCAGCAAGACAATATTTAGAAAGGGAATAACAACAACAGCAGTAATAACAATAACAATAACATCACCACCAACAACAAAGATAATAACAAAGAAAAAAAGATACTATATGTGTGTGTAATTCACCACGACCTGATGACGACCTGCACTCGTCATCGCCAGCAAGTAACCAGTCATGAGCAAGGTTCATTATAGTCAATCTCTGGGTATTGCCGGGACCTTCACACACCACTCACCACACACCCCATCTCCCTTGCTGAAGGGGGGACAGTAACCGCTGTTTGTCAGTGGTAAACTCCCGCCCTGAGCTAAGCTCGAGCCTCGGCCTGTCAGGCCGAGAAGTCTGGCAGCGGGCGAAGTCTGCAAGGTATTTATCGGCGTCGCAGACGCCGATCAACAGATTGTCCATCTTCTTGTTCTCTTCAAGTTGTTTTCCTGGCATACCCATACACCGTATACATGACGTTGTATAATAACATTTGTTAGCCATTATAGATTTTTTTTTTCGTCTTGGCCTGTGGCGCCGGTAGGTCTTCATAGTAGGGCCTGATGGTCGGCCCCAGCCGGTTGTGGCACAGGCAAGTGTTTATAGTGGCGCCATCTTTACTTTTCAGCATTTTCCATTTTAGACCCCTAGTTGCATAATGTAAAGTGTTGGAGGGTCATGCGACGCCGATCTAGCACAGTTTTTGTGCTATTAACACTTGTTAATTTTTATCGTGATAGCCTATAGCGCCGGTAGGCTTTCTTCATGGGCCTGGTGGTCGGCCCAAGCCCGTCATGGCGTAGGCGAGTGTTTATAGTGGCGCCATGTATTCTTGGCTCATGCTGCCCCCCGAAGCTCATTCTTGAATGACTTGGACGGTTCTTCTAGACCAGTGGTTCCCAACCTATGGTCCGCGGACCGGTTCCAGTTCGTGGCTTATGATTTGCTGGTCCGGGAAATTGCTTTACAAGTGACTTTTTGTTTTGTTCATAATTTAAGAAAATAATAATCTGTCAAAGCATTTTTTTCAAATAAGTAGTTATAATGAAATAAAAATTGAATGAAACGTTTAGAGTACGGTGTAACACCCGCCGGACAGACGAGGAAGAAAGAAGAAGAAAAAATAAAGAAGAGAGAGAACGAGAGAAAAGAAAAAGACAAGAAAGAGAAGAGGAGCTAAAGCCAGCGAGAGGGAGATCGGATTTGTAATTTCATTTTTAAAATATGAGATATTACGTTTTGGTGTATTGATAGATCTTGCAATAGGTACATGAATCTGTCACCATGACAGCGAGTCTTTTCCATGTCTGCTGTAGTACTAAGTGCTGTAGATTATGTAGTATTTTTTCCCTCATGGCGTCCATTTGAATAATTTTGCCTTTATAATCACTTTACTTTGTATAATGTGAAACATCACATTACATGGTATTGTCCCTGTGAGTTTTAAATTGCTAAAAAAATAAAATATCCATTTGAACTATATGAATGTATGCTTGGATCTATGCCTATGGTACTGGTCCGCAGAATTTTTTCACCTACTCGACTGGTCCGTGGCTTTGAAAAGGTTGGCAACCACTGCTCTAGAGTCCGGGTTGATGGGTGGTCTTCAGGACACCATGTGGGTAGTCTCAGGCTACTCGGCGGTGACTGAAAAATCCCAGGTGGTAGAGTGGGGATTCGAACCCGCGTCGTCCAGAACGCGGTAAATACGGGGCCCGCACGCTAACCACTCAGCCACCGCCTCCCCGTGTGTGGATAGAAAGGGAAGAAGGGAGGGGGGGCACTTTATGTTAAAGACACACTTAAATATTTCGCTAACAACTCTGTTCAAACATAGGGCGACTCAGAATCAGTTTGGGTGGACGTCCACAAAGGGATAGACAAACTAATTCTAGGGGTTCCTTACAGGCCACCCAACCTCAGCAGGCAGGACACTGATATATTACTGCAAGAGGTAGGCAGGGCGAGCAGTAGCAAAAATGTCTGCATAATGGGGGATTTTAACTATAGGAATATAGATTGGGAAGGCGTGGTGGGTGATCTAGAATCTGAGAATTTTCTGAAAGTAATACATGATCATTTTCTCAAGCAGGCAGTGACTGAGCCCACCAGAGGAAATAGCATTTTAGACTTAATCCTGACTAACAACGAGAATATGATCAGTGAGCTAGATGTTGGGGGAGAATCAGGTGGCAGTGACCACAGGGAAATCAGGTTTAAATTAGACTGGGCGGTGACACATGAACTCAACCCTGTGTTGGTGCCTGACTTTAGAAGAGCTGATTATGAGGGGCTCAGAAGACACCTTGAGGAGGTAAATTGGGGAACCTTAGGGCTGGATGATTGATTGATTGATTGATTGATTTATTGGCCTCAAGGTAGTTACATAGATTATTTTACACATTGTCTTTAAAAGCCACTAGTCCATTGAGCCGTAGCTCTCTTATGGACTACATGTTATATATATTTATATATAAGTGAGCATAACAGGTGCGACAAGGTCTCTCAAAAAAATTAAGTATGGCTAACTCAGAATGCATACTATATACATGTGCACCCCAATACAAAATTAATGAAAATAGGCTTTTGTTCCTGATTAATAGAACAAAGTGATAATACTAATAATAATAATAACAATAACAATAGCAACAAAAATGCTACTAACAGCAATAATAGTTTCATAACAATATTACTAATAATAATGATAATGACAATAAAAAAAATAATAATAATGACAGACATGATAATAATGAGACATGATAATAATGACAGACATGATAATAATGATAGACATGATAATAATAATAATAATAATAATAATAATAATAATAATAATAATAATAATAATAATAATAGTGATAATAAAATTATAATAGTGATACTGATCCTGAACATTACTATTACATATTCTAATAGTAGTAGTAGTAGTAGTAGTAGCAGTGGTAGTAGTAGCAGTAGTAGTAGCAGTAGAGAAGGGAGGGAAAGGGGGAAGGAGAAGGATAGGGTGAAAGCATAGCAAGCACTCTTTAACATGCCTTAATGTGAGCTAGTCAAGGTATATATTTCACTGAAAATATTAAGTATAATTACTATGTAACAATGAAAATAAATTTCTTTTAAATGAGACTAAATTATCATTATTTAGAAGGACTGAGGCAAGTTATTCCAGCTTTTTGATCCCGTGACAGAACACTCTGCTGGGCGTGTGGTCCTGCATAACGGTGGACGCAATTGATGAGTTCTACGGGGCACAGAGCGGGGCATCACAGTAAAGCCAGGGTATACAGGGAAAGAGTGAAGAGCTTTGTGTACAAATAAGTTAGTTTGAAGGTATATAATATCGGGAAGCTTTAACAACCTAAAATCTCTAAAAATACAGTTTGTATGAGCATACCGATCTTTAAAGAACATAACACGTAAGAGTTTTTTTGTGAAATAATCAGGCTGTCGATGAAGGTGTTATAGGCGCCTCCCCATATGGCACAACAGTATAGAAGGTGCGGATATATTAGAGATAAATAAATTTGCCGTAAAGAGTTTTGGTTCAAATAATCTCTTAATCTGTATATTACGCCCGTTAGCAGGGCTACCTTTGATTTTACCATGTCAATGTGTTGTTTCCATTTTAATTTATTATCGATAGTTATACCTAAAAATTTAAAATCAGTAACTACATTTAATGCAAAATTATTTATTTTTATTGATGTATGAACTGGCTGAGTCGTGAGTGGACTAGAAATCATGAACTTAGTTTTGTTAATATTTAATGTTAATTTATTACTCATGATCCAATTTGATACATTGATAAGCTCAGTATTTAAAGTGTCTGTTATATCTTCAAGATCATGTCCTTGAATGAAAATTGTGGTATCGTCGGCAAATAAAAGGAATTTTAATTTATTGCTGCTATGAATTATGTCATTGATATATATTAAGAAAAGAATCGGGCCAAGAATTGATCCCTGGGGCACACCACATGCGGAATCTGTATATGGCGATGACACATTGTTAAACGATGTACATTGTTTCCTGTGTGCTAAGTAACTTTTGAACCAATTATGCGCATTGCCACGAATTCCATAAACAAACAATTTATCTAGTAGAATGTTATGAGAAATGGTGTCAAAAGCCTTAGTGAGATCACAGAACACAGTTATCTGGAACATTTTTGCATCCAAAGCATTGTAAATATTTTGACATAGATGGTGAAGTGCTAATTCAGTAGAATACTTAGGACGGAAGCCATACTGAACGGAGGTGAGGAGTGAGTGTTTGGACAGGTAATTCATTAGTCTTACTGACATCATTTTTTCAAAAATTTTGCTAAAGCTGGGTAAGATGGAAATAGGTCTGTAATTAAGTGGTAATGAAGAGGGCCAGATCTCAAGGCTGGAGCCGGAAAGACAGGGGAATCATGTAGAAATGACCTACAATCATTTAGTTAGAGTAATTGCAGAGGGTCAGACAGCATATCCCTTACCATGCACGTAGGAAGGAAAATAACGACCCCACATGGATGACCCGCAGACTCAAGCATGAGATAGTCTTAAAGAGAGGAATTTATAGGAAAATAAAGAACGGAGAAACCCACCTCAGGGGTAGGTATGTTGAGCTAGCCAAGTCGGTGAAGAGGAACACCAGCCTAGCAAAAAGAAATTATGAGATTAGGGTAGCCAACGAGGCCAAGAGCGATCCCAAGGGCTTCATCAAATTGTACAGAACGAAAACAAGGGACAAAATTGGACCGTTGAAAACTAACACAGGTGAGCTCGTTGAGAATGGAGAATATATGACCCAAATGATGAATGACTATTTCCTCTCAGTTTTCACGCAGGAAAATCTAACAACCATTCCGGAGAGAGTTCAGGTATATGAGGGCGAAGAGAGCGACAAGTTGAGGGATGTGATCATCACTAGGCAAGTAGTCCAGGATGAGATTAGTAGGTTGAAGAAAAACAAATCGCCGGGCCCAGACGAAGTATTCCCAAGGGTGCTGAAAGAGTGCAAGGAGGACTTCAGTTGCCAGCTTACCGATATCTTTAAGATGTCGGTAAATTCTGGGTATGTGCCCAGTCAATGGAAAGTAGCTAATGTGACGCCGATTTTCAAAAAGAGAGACAAGTTAGCCACCTCAAATTATCGCCCAATTAGCCTAACGTCAGTTGAAGGAAAGATGTTGGAGTCAATTATAGCCGAAAGCATTCGGGACCATCTAGAAAAGCATAGTTTAATTCATGATTCACAGCAGGGATTCACAAAGGGGAGTTCTTGCCTTTACTAACCTCGGTTGACCGAGATGAAAACTATGACATATTGTATCTAGATTTCGGTAAAGCGTTCGACAAAGTTCCCCATCACCGGCTATTACTAAAACTACAGGCTCACGGCATAGATGGGAAAGTTTTGAACTGGATCAGGGCGTGGCTTAGTGGTAGGAAGCAGAGAGTTCAAATCAATGGTAAAAAATCTGCATGGGGCAGTGTTACAAGTGGCGTCCCACAAGGGTCGGTGCTGGGTCCTCTGCTCCTTATTATTTACATCAATGACTTGAACACAGGAATTAGTAGTGATGTCAGCAAGTTCGCAGATGATACCAAGATCGGTAGAGTAATCCAATCAGACAGGGACGTTACTGTTCTCTAGGATGAGCTTGACAGACTATATTATTAAGGAAGTGGCAGATGGAATTCAATGTCGGGAAGTGTAGCATTCTGAGTGTAGGTAGGAATAACCCTCACACAATTACTCCTTAAATGGCACTCCTCTAAGTAGGTCAGCGTGAGAGAGACTTAGGAGTCCTAGTGAGCGCTGACCTCCGTCCTAGGGCTCAATGCATTCAGGCTAAAAATCGGGCAAACAGAGTACTTGGTTTCATCTCAAGGAGCGTAAGCAATAGGAGCGCTGAAGTCATCCTCAAACTTTACTTAGCACTAGTTAGACCTCATCTCGATTATGCAGTTCAGTTCTGGTCCCCCTACTATAGAATGGATATCAAGATGTTAGAATCTGTACAGAGGAGGATGACAAAGATGATTCAGGGGGTGAGAAACTTGCCTTATGAAGACAGGCTGAAGCAGTTAAATCTACACTCGCTAGAAAGGCGAAGGTTGCGAGGAAACTTGATCGAAGTCTATAAATGGATGAAGGGCTTTAATAAAGGGGATGTCAATAAGATTTTGATAGTAAAAGAGCCAGGTAGGACCCGTGGCAATGGTTTTAAGTTAGATAAATTCAAATTTAACAAAGACATAGGCAAGAATTGGTTCACCAATAGAGTGGTGGACGAATGGAACATGCTTGGGAGCCATGTTGTGGGTGCCAATACCATAGATACATTCAAGAAGAGGTTAGATAATGCCATGGTAAGGTGGGTTGAGTGTACAGGAGCTGCCTTGTATAGGCCAACCGGCCTCTTGCAGACTCCTTACGTTCTTATGTTCTTATGTTATCTCCTCGTCAGTCCCTCCCTGCTGCATATCGTCCCTTGTTTTCTCTCATCGCTCTCTCTCTCCAAGTCTTCTCTCTCTCTCTCTCTCTCTCTCTCTCTCTCTCGGTCTGTTTATCTATCTTTGTTTCTCTCTCTCTCTCTCATTCTTGCTTCATGTCTTCATCAGTGTGGACGAGAGAAGGAACTGAACTCTCATCCTTCTGTCTGTCTGTTTGTCTATCTGTATTTTAACCTGAACATACTTTATCCTCTCTCTCTCTCTCTCTCTCTCTCTCTCTCTCTCTCTCTCGTGGGAATCTAATAATTTATGAAAACAGCTATTTTATGTCACTGCTATTTGTTCACGATTACTAAATTCAGTCATGCATCGAACGCAACGATCAACAGAGGACGGAGAAATAATACATATAAAGGTATTAGTAGCACAAAGTTTTGCACCGATAAACAAAGAACGCAGAAATAATATATGTAGCGTTATCATTACCAGAAGAAAGTTTACTCTTCCAACTCTCTAATATTCTTGACGTCTGCCTCTCACTCATCAGAAGCGACGCGTGTCACCGCCGCGTGTGGAGACGCCTTGGGTACGCGGACACCACTCGCTCTGCAGTCTTACTAAGGCAGGTGTTATAAGACACTTTCGCTTCTCACATCAGCTCTTTCTAAAGGTAAAAGAGGGGGTCAGTAGGGTTCTAATGAGTGTTTCTTCAGGTTCATGGTAAAGAAGAAGGGCCAAACTACCACCAGAGTCATAAAACTACTCCTGGAAATGCCCACAACTCCTACGAAAGCCTTGTCAAATATGTGTTCTTGGGCGGCGAAATGTCTTATAATACGACCCTAATATAATTGTGTGAAGGAAGTTTTGTTCGAAAGTGAACTATCTAAAGAATGTATCTACTGGCCATAATGGAAGTTAAGAAAATGTCTGGCAACAAGTAACCTCCACAACTACACCATTACACTTAATAACCAACCACCATTACCAAGATTTCCACATCACATGTTATACTGGAGCTAAATATTGATGTTTAAGATTTGTGAGCCTGCTGTAATGTGTATATTATAATGTACATGTGTATGTATGACTGTACGTGTGGCGACACCCGGTCGGTGTCGCACAACAGGATGTCTAACAACACGTCGTGCTTTTGGCCGTGGGAAGCTGTGATGAACTGACTCTAGGTTCAACAAATGATGACTTTCATCAGCCGTCGTCAACCGGAACCCACACCCTTCCGGACGAACTACAAGCAAATAAAACGGGCGAACAACGCGGAGAAGAGGGAAAAGACGGGTGACGGGCAGGCGAGCGGTGCTCTGCCGCCCCGCGCCCTGCAGCGGTGTGGCTGTCTCTGATTTCGTGCGTCTCGCTCACGTAAACTGTAAACCTTATGTGGTACAACTGTTAATATAGTTAAAATACATTTGGTATTTGTATTAACCTGAGAGAGAGAACTATAGTGAACTAAAGTGAACTTATAACGGCTACCGCTCGGCCACACATCACTTAACTAAAAGGTTATTGTGTTGTCTCAACCACTTCAATCAACTGGAGGACGCAGGCAACGGTACCACGGACCTGACGTGAGATAACAGTTCGCGCCTTAAAATGATTAACTATTAACACATAACACAAACCACTTAAAGTTAGTAACAAGAAAGGCTAACACTGGGAATACAAACATAAGAGTGAGAATAAGAATGGGGAATGGTTCTGAACTCACTGGTAACAAGTAAACTCACAACTACACCATTACTCTTAACACCCAGCCACCACGAACAAGATTTTCTCCCTACATGTTATACTGGAGCTCAATATTGATGGTAATGATTTGTGACCCTAAGAACGTAAGAGTAAGAATAAGAATAAGATTTGGGAATGGCTCTCAACTCATTACACCCATTACACTTAACAACCAGACACCATTAACACGACCTTCACCCTACATGTTATACTGGAGCTCAATATTGATGGCAAAGATTTGTAAGCCTGGGAATACGAACATAAGAGGAAGAATAAGAATGGGGAATGGTTCTGAACTCACTGGCAACAAGTAAACTCACAACGACACCCATTACTCTTAACACCCAGCCACCACGAACAAGATTTACTTATAGTTAGAGCAAAGGACGCAGCTAAACGGCAAACAACAAGAGAAAAAGTAGCAAATAAAAGTCCTCTGCGGCTCCATTGGTGCGGGAAGGGTTCGTCAGGCCGTAAAATCAGATGCAATTGAGCCCATACTGCAGCACAAAGGGATGTAATTTGGCCGTAACGAAGGAATGTTTTATGTTTGAGAATGATTAGCATGAAGGCAACGGGTAGCTTACTGAGGCTTAATAGTTCACTGCATGGATTATGGTTTTCATAAGGGAAAAGTGAAAGAAAGAAAGAAAGGAGAGAGATAGAGGTAAAGAGATAAAGATAAGGGTGAAAAAAGAGAGAAAGAAAGGTAAAAAAAGGAAATAGAGGTAAAGGAAGTATAAAGAAGGAAGAACTGAAAGAAAGAAAGAAAGACAGGTAAAGAAAAGAAAGGAAAGAGATGGAGGCAAAGAAGGGAAAAGGAAGGAAGAAGTGAAAGAAAGAAACGAAGGTAAATGAAATAAAGGAAAGAGATAGCGGTGAAGAAGGGATAAAAACTGGCATAAAGAAGGAAGAGATGAAAGAAAGGAGAGACAGGCGTAGAGAGAGACGGAAGAAGTGAAAGAAAGAGGCAAATGAAAGTGAGGAGAGAGACAGAGGTAAAGAAAGGCATGACACTTGTTTCGTTCTTCTTATAATATTGTAACTATGCTAAAAAATACTGTCCTTTAATGTTAACTACAATGTTAGTAGTTAGTTGGTGGTTGATGTCATCAGCGGGACTACAAAGGTATTCTCAGGCTTTACGGAGGATTATTTAATCATATCAAAACAAATCCTCTCATAATCACAGTTAAAATGTTGTTCAAATATTAGCGGCTGGCGCGGTGGCGAACAAGGATTTACGTGACGCGAACTCAGTGATAAAATTGTCTGTTAAATGTTAATGCAATGACGGAACAAGACAACAAGTTTATTAATTCTTATAAGGTTAAAGAACTAACTTAATCCCTCACACTCATCAGCCCCGTGTCTCAAGATAATTTCGGCTGTTACAGGAGGCGACGGCTGAGTGGTTAGCGTGAGGGTACGGCGTCCAGGAGGACGCGGGTTCGCGTCCCGCCCGCCGCCACGAGCTGTGCTTTTTCAGTCACCGCCGAGTGGCCTGAGACTACCCACATGCTGTCCTGAAGACCACCTGTCAACCTATCACCCCGGGCTTTGGATTCTCTCTCTAAAAAGAGGTTCAAAGATAAGCTACGGGGGGAGGTTGGGGGCATGAGCCAAGCATGGTGGCGCCACTATAAACACTTGCTTGTGCCATAACTGGCTGGGGCCGACTCAGGACTCACCAAGAAAGCCTACCGACGCCAACAGCAGAAACGTAAAAGAAAAAAGAAAAACTAATGCCAAAGGCCACAAAGAAGATAAGTCGGGTTTCATGAGCGTTTTTTACGTTCATGGTGCAGAGGCCTTGTTAAATCATCACCAGGCTCATGAAACTACTCACGGAAATACTAACACAACCTCTACCAAAGCCTTATCAAATGTGAGTGTTTAAGCCCAGAAATGTGTAAGAATATGGCTTTAATTTTACTCCATATAATAAAAGGGCCACTCAGCTATTATGAGCAAAGGTCCAGTTAGACAAGTTCAAGTGTACAGAGGTCCGGATAAATACTGTAGCTGGACCACAGGGTTCAGGAGTAGAAAACAATATAATTAAAGAGCATGAATGTCCTGGTAATGGATTTTTGCAAGTGTATTTCCACGATTGACTGTAGGGCCTATACAGTCAGTCCAGGAAATAT
>NW_026111306.1:0-12500 GCF_024679095.1 Eriocheir sinensis | reverse complement strand
CTCCTCCATTTTCCTCATCTTTGTCTTTCTGTTTCGTTTTCCAGTCTTCTCCTCCTTCCCTGTCTTCCTCCTCTTGTTACTTTATTTACTATTTTTCTCCTCCTCCTTCCTTATGTTCCTCTTTTCCTTACTCCTCCCATTGTTTTCCTCCTCTCCTCCTTTTCCTACCACGTACTTCCACTCTTTTCATACTCTCCTCCTTCTTCCCTGTCTTTCTCTTTTCCTCCTCTACTCCTCCTCCTTTCCTCTCTCCCTATTCTTCTTACACCTTCCATTCTATCCCTTTTTTAAACCTAGCAAGCCTTACACACACTTTGCGATAGATGGACCCATGCCAGCCAGACCACCACACGCGACCCACGACTCCGGCACCTTCTCTTATGTTCCCCGTGTCTAACTGTACAATATGTGTCATCCCTGCAGAGCGTGATGCACGTGATTACCCCGGCGCAAGAGACGAGCATTACTCCTTGATGGCGCGGCGATTTACAAGTAAGAAAGATGAAGTGAAGGCATTACGTGCATAAGAAGGATGAGGGAAGGCTTGTAGGTTAATAGGGATAAGGTGTAGGAACGAATATTTTGATTTCTGGTCCCCGAAGCGTGTTGTTTCTCGCGGGGAGAAGATACCTGGGAGCAAATGACAGCCTCGACACACACACACACACACACACACACACATACAAGACAGGTAAAGTGAAGCCATAACGCGCATAAGGTGATATAATGCATGCAGGTTAATAGGGATAAGATGTGCCAACGAGTATTTTGGTCGGCAGGTGCCCAAAGCGAGTTGTTTATACTGGTTCAAACGGGCGGGCGGGCGCGACGTTCAGGAGGACACAGGTTCGCGTCCCGCCCGCCGCTACGAACAGGCTGGCAATTTTTCAGTCACCGCCGAGTGTCCTAAGACTACCCACATGCTGTCCTGAAGACCACCTCTAAGGTTGGACTCTAGGAGGGCCCAGCATGAGTCACTATAAGCACTTGACTGCGCCATAACGGGCTGGGGTCAACTACCAGGCCCCGCTGAGAAAGCCTACCTCCTCCTCCTCCTCCGTTTTCTTCTTCTTCTTCTTCTTCTTCTTCTTCTTCTTCTTCTTCTTTCTTTCCTTCTCCTACTCTTCCTACTACTCCTCCTCTCCTCTCCTCTCCTTTCTTCTCCTCTCCTCCTCCTCCTACTCCTAACCGTCACCTATATAACCGAGAAATGACCGACAGCAGTGACGCCGCCTGACACACCAAGCCAAGGACGAATCAATCAGGGTTTCCGCCGTCTGAAGGCCACCAACGCGTCCTTCGTTCACGCTCCTATTCATTAACGTGTATTTGAGGCGCCCAGTGATCGATGACTGAAACTTCCTTATGAAATGATTTGATAGTGTATGCTTGTGGGGGGATTGAGGAGAGAGAGAGAGAGAGAGAGAGAGAGAGAGAGAGAGAGAGAGAGAGAGAGAGAGAGAGAGAGAGAGAGAGAGAGAGAGAGAGAGAGAGAGAGAGAGATGGGGAGGGGAGGGAAGGGTAGGAGGAGAAATGGAGAAGGGAGGAGGAGGGAGAGAGGAGAGAAAGGAGAAGGAAGAGAAAAGAATTGAACGAAAGGGAAGGAAAGCAAGATAAAGTTATATCCTCCTCCTCCTCCTCCTGCTCCTCCTTCCCTCCTTCTTTTTCTTCTTCTTTCTCTCCTCGTATACTCCTACTCCTCTTCTTCTCTCTTCATTCCTTCACTTCCTTTCCTTCCTGAGAAAAAAGAGAGAAGGAAGGGAAGTGAAGGGAAGGGAGGGAAAGAAGGAAAAGGGTAGGAGGAGGAGGAGGAGGAAAGGGAGGGGGTGAGGTGGGGGTCTATGCAATAACATCAGAAAATTTAACGACAGAAAAAAAAAAAAAAAGGTTTGATGGGCAATTGGCAACAAATCACTTCATGCGTGTAACTGTGACGTTTTATTCATTCATTTATTTATTCTCGGTAAAAGTGTGATGGGAAACTGTGATGAAGGAAAACAGAACAAACAAAAATTAATAGAAAATAATAGTAATGGAAAAAAAACTGCATGCCAGTTAAACTTATGCAACTATCAGATGACGGTAATGCAGAGGACGCCTGGCTAAACTTTAAAAATCACTTACTCACTCAGCAGGACACATTTGTCCCCTTGTGCGAGAAGCGAATTAACACTAATAAAAGTCCACCTTGGTTTAATAGCGAAATTAAACACTCAGTCAAGGAGAGAAAATTGTCTTACAGGTTAAAGAAAGACCAAAGCACGCCCGAAAACATTAGACTTTACAATGATGCAAGGCGACGAGTAAAAAGATTAGTGCATCAGGCAAAGCGTAGATATGAAGAAAATATTGCAGCCAACTGTAAAAATAATCCGAAATCCTTCTACAGTTACATAAACAACAGAAAGGCGATCAGAAGTGGAATTGGACCTTTAACAAACAGCGACGGTGCACTAGTGACTGACAGCCAACACGTTGCAAACCTATTAAATAATTACTTTTCCTCGGTGTTTAATAATAACAGTCCTCCCACCATCACCACCAACACCAGTACTAATGTAAATCCTGAGCATGCATTGTCTAACTTTGAAATAAAACCGATGAAGTCCTTACAGCCCTCAAATCACTTAAAACAAATAAAAGTCCTGGACCTGATAAAGTATATCCAACTCTGCTGAAAACAAAGAGCGAAATACTTCTCCTCCTCACAACCGTATTCATTATGTCCTTGCGACAAAGCATTGTCCCTTCAGATTGGAAAAAGGCTAACGTGACACCGATTTTTAAGAAAGGAGACAAAAAAAGTACCAGGTAATTACAGGCCCATTAGTCTAACTTCGGTTGTGGGTAAGCTACTTGAGGGCATAATTAGAGACAAAATTGGAGTTACCTTGAAAGCCACTCATTAATGGGGACTCACAACATGGCTTCGAAACAAAAGATCCTACCTATCAAATCTATTAACCTTTTATAACGACCTCTTCACGATTTATGACGTAACCAAATCACTGAACGTAGTCTATCTTGATTTCAAAGCGTTTGATAAAGTCCCGCATCATAAATTACTTTACAAATTAAAAGCAAATAGGTATTGACGGTCAGGTAAACCAATGGATCGCGAATTGGTTGAGCAACGAACAACAAAAGAGTAGTGATTGACGGATTTAACTCAGAGTGGGCGCCTGTCACTAGTGGCGTCCCTCAGGGGCTCGGTTCTTGGCCCAGTGCTCCTCATTATTTACATCAACGACGTGGATGTTGGACTCCAATAACCGCATTAGTAAATTTGCAGACGACACAAAGATTGGTAACTCGGTTCTCACTACGAAGACAGGCAAAGCCTCCAAGAGGATTTGCACAAAATTTCAACTTGGTCGGATAGATGGAGGATGTCTGCTTTAACGTAGACAAGTGCCAGGTCCTTCAAGTTGGAACGAGGAATAAAAAGTTTGATTACGAAATGCGCGGCGTTAAACTCAAAAGCGTTCAATGCGTCAAGGACTTGGGAGTCAAAATCGCGTCAAACCTCAAATTCTCACAGCAATGCATCGATGCAGCAAATAAAGCGAACAGAATGTTGGGCTTCATTAAAAGAAACTTTTATTTAAGAATAAAGATGTAATACTCCGCTCTACAACAGTTTAGTCAGACCCCACTTGGAATATGCGGTACAGTTTGGTCTCCCCACCATGCAAAGGATATTGCTAAATTAGAAGGTGTTCAGCGTCGGGCAACGAAAATTATCCTTCCTTGCGCAACAAATCCTACGAAGAAAGGCTTTCTACCCTATAACATGTTCTCTTGAGAAACGTCGCCTCCGAGGAAAACTGATCGAATGTTTCAAAATACTTAATGGTTTTCAATGATGTAGACAGATCAACATTGTTTATGATCGATGACACTTTGCGCACGAGGAACAATGGCGTAAAACTCAGATGTAGAACCAAGTAAATTCAGACTGCTACCAAATTTTTCTTCACCAACGTTGTAGTGCGAGAATGGAATAAGCTCCCATCATCAGTGGTCCAGTGTAACACGATTGACTCCTTCAAAAATAAGCTCGACCGTCACTTCACCAACTTAATATCCTTCAGGATGAAATGCAACGTTTGGAGGTCTTCTGATTAATGTAAAATCACTTAGGTTTAAGGACAGACCACCAAGTCTGGACCCATGGTCTGAATGTCAGGTCTGATTTTCTGTAACCAAATCTGCAAAATCTCTCTCTCTCTCTCTCTCTCTCTCTCTCTCTCTCTCTCTCTCTCTCTCTCTCTCTCTCTCTCTCTCTCTCTCTCTCTCTCTCTCTCTCTCTCTCTCTCTCTCTCTCTCTCTCTCTCTCTCTCTCTCTCTCTCTCTCTTTCTTTTTTTCATTCTGTCCTCTCTCTCTCTCTCTCTCTCTCTCTCTCTCTCTCTATCTCTCTCTCTCTCTCTCTCTCTCTCTCTCTCTCTCTCTCTCTCTCTCTCTCTCTCTCTCTCTCTCTCTCTCTCTCTTGAACACACACACACACACACACACACACACACACACACACACACACACACACACACACACACACACACACAAAGATAAAGCCAGTTTATCTTCCAGCCGGGGGTGAACCCCAGTCCTTCTGGTGTCTGGCTCACAACCAGAAGGACCGGGGTTCACCCCTGGCCGGGTGAAGGTAAGTTGGGCTTATCTTCTTTCACGTGTAGCCCCTGTTCACCTAGCAGTGAGTAGGTACGCGACGTCAGGCAAGGAGTTGTGACATCGTTGTCGCGGTGTGTTGAGTGTGAGTGGTCTCAGTCCTACCCAAAGATCGGTACTATGAGCTTCCGTAGGGGAACGGCTGGCTGTCTCGAGAGAGACCCGCAGCAGACCAAGAGGTGATTACACACACACACACACACACACACACACACACACACACACACACACACACACACACACACACACACACACACATACACACACACACGCACACACAACCCCCCCCCCCTCCCATAGACACACATACAACTAACTTCTAATTAAACTTTTTTCTATTATATTCCACAAACAAACCCGTCGCGGCAATCATCGGCGCGGCCACACTCACACGGACTCTACATGTACACGACGCAACACAACGCAACACAAAATATATTCTCGACAAACTGGCGGCGGTGGACTGCAACACAACCGCCGCGCTGACCACCGCTGGGCCGGACAGACAAGGAAAGAAGTCCCCGGCAAGACCATATATACAGTCGCCGCGCCGAAACCACCGCTGGGCCGGCTCGACAAGGCAAGACGTCCCAGCAAGACCATATATACAGTCGCGCCGCTGACCACCGCTGGGCCGGATAGACAAGGAAAGAAGTCCCCGGCAAGACCATATACAGTCGCCGCGCCGCTGACCACCGCTGGGCCGGACAGACAAGGAAAGAAGTCCCGGCAAGACCATATATAGTCGCCGCGCCGCTGACCACCGCTGGGCCGGACAGACAAGGAAAGAAGTCCCCGCAAGACCATATATACAGTCGCCGCGCCGCTGACCACCGCTGGGCCGGATAGACAAGGAAAGAAGTCCCCGGCAAGACCATATATACAGTCGCCGCGCCGCTGACCACCGCTGGGCCGGATAGACAAGGAAAGAAGTCCCCGGCAAGACCATATATACAGTCGCCGCGCCGCTGACCACCGCTGGGCCGGATAGACAAGGAAAGAAGTCCCCGGCAAGACCATATATACAGTCGCCGCGCCGCTGACCACCGCTGGGCCGGACAGACAAGGGAAGAAGTCCCCGGCAAGACCATATATACAGCCGCCGCGCCGCTGACCACCGCTGGGCCGGACAGACAAGGGAAGAAGTCCCCGGCAAGACCATATATACAGTCGCCGCGCCGCTGACCACCGCTGGGCCGGACAGACAAGGGAAGAAGTCCCCGGCAAGACCATACGTATAGTCGCCGCCCCGCTGACCACCGCTGGGCCGCGCGTTCATGAGACGATTACATTTCATAATTATCGGGATCTAAAAATTTTAATAAAACGTACGTTAAACAAATGGGTCGGTAATTATTTGCTCATGATCGTTTTTTCGGGGCTTATATTTGCCAGTGTGGAAGGCCTGCGTATCCCGGCCCGAGGTAATTATTGGTTCATATTACCACGATGTGATATTCTCTCTGGCCGCGGCGTTTTCACAGTATCTCGCCGGCCGGGGAACGCGCGCTAGTCCAGACCCGTGTGATGGTGAGGCCCATATTCTCAAACACTTCGGGGCTCACACACACACACTTGATAAGGCTTACGTAGAGACTGTGTTAGTGTCTCCATGGATAGTTTTATAAGCCTAGTGATAGTCTGACAAGGCTTCTGCACCATGAATATGAAAAACACTAATAATAACTCCTTGTGGCTGAATGTAAGGTCCATATTCTCAAGTCTTTCAAGGCTTACACACCCACACTAAAAAGGCTTTTGTAGGAGTTGTGTTAGTATTTCTTTGGGTAGTTTTATGAGTCCTGTGACAGTTTGACAAGGCTTCTGCACCATGAATATGAAAAACACTAATAATAACTCCTTGTGGCTGAATGTAAGGTCCATATTCTCAAATCTTTCAAGGCTTAAACACCCACACTTGTTAAAGCTTTTGTAGTTGTGTTAGTATTTCCATGGGTAGTTTTATGAGTCCTGTGACAGTTTGACAAGGCTTCTGCACCATGAATATGAAAAACACTAATAATAACTCCTTGTGGCTGAATGTAAGGTCCATATTCTCAAACCTTTCAAGGCTTACACACCCACACTTGATAGGGCTATTGTAGGAGTTGTGTTAGTATTTCCATGGGTAGTTTTATGAGCCTAGTGATAGTTTGACGAGGCTTCTGCACCGTGAATATGAAAAACACTCCTGAGAATCCGAACAATCTCCTTTGTGGCTGAATGTAAGGTCCATTTTCGTAGACGCTGTGTTAGTAGTTTCCAAGGGTAGTTTTATGAGCCTTGTAATAGTTTCAGAAGTCTTCTGCACCAAGAATGTGAAAAACCTTCACGAGAACCCGACTAATCTCCTTTGTGGCCTTTGGAAATAGTTGTTGTGTGAGCCGAAAGCGTCTGAGAATACGGCCACAGTTTTGTTATTTAAAATGTCTTCCTCCGTACAACCTTGAAACATATCCAGTAAGTTATATATATATCATTACTGTCGCGCCCTCCCACGAAGCTTCTTACTGAACGGAGATAAAAATGTAAACACCGAACTAGTCTCCTATTGAAGCATTTATTTTCCTTTTTCACTGACGAATGAAGCCATGCAGCCGTTTAAGATTTCTCTCCTCGCCGGCGGATAAAAGCTCAGTGGCGGTGAATTCTAAGTAATAATTGTGGGTTCAAATTCATTAGACCTCCCTCAAAATATTTTTCACTCCCTCTCGCCCCGAGCAAGACCGGCCAGTTCCATGATGTGATAATTTAATATATATAATTTCTATAAGTTATGTAATGATTATAAAAACAGACATGGTGTGGATATACGAGAACAGTAAAACCAAAACATCTGTCAGCTCAACAACAAGGGGAAGAACACTGTGCTGTCAATTAAAATGTGCGAGTTGTCACAATAACAGCGATGGACGCGGCTGCCGGATGGGAGGGAAGGGAAGACTGCTGGTGAGGACGGACAGATAAAGGGGCGGCAGGCAATAACAGGCGGAGGAGGGTAAGGCGAACGACAGCAACGATGAAGAATACAGATGGCAAGGAGGAGGAGGAGGAGGAGGAGGAGGAGGAGGAGGAGGAGGGGGAGGGGGAGGAGGAGGAGGAGGAGGAGTTGGAGGAATACATAGGAATACATAGGCAGGACAGACACCAGAAGACCTATCGGTCTATGGCGAGGGTGTCTGTTTACTACCGCTACTACCAGTAATCCACGTGTGGTAGGACAGGACAGAAAAGATGAAGGCTCCTCCCCACCCACCTCTCCCTCCGGCAACGTGCCGGCAGGAAATAGTTAGAAGAGAACACCATCTACCTTTAAGGAAGAAAGGGACATGGAAATTTTACAGTAAAGAGAGAAATAAGAGGAAATTACTACCCTTAACTTACACTACCGGTAACCTAAGCTGTGGGGGAAAATGACTACATTACATAAGAACACAGAAATACAGGAAGACTGGAAGAGGTCGAGTGGCCTACACAGTGCAGCCCCAGATACCCCCCTAATATTCACGATGGGTGAGGTGTAGTTTCAGGGGCACAGGTGGAGGCTTGATCCTCATTTTACCGGCGGTACTATGCACGCACCAGTACCCTGTCACCTTACTGCACCCACACCTCACTCCACCTGTCATGCGGACATTAACTGTTGCTTTACTCTATTGTTAACTTCCTCTACTTGCAATCTAGGTTGTGGGGGAGAATTATATGGATACAGGTTGAGGTCTTGCTGCAATCTGTCTGAAAACATGCGAAAAAGGGTCAGTATAATCTTATATCCCTGAAGTACTTATCCAAAGAAGACTTGAAGCTATTGATACTCTGTGCGCTAACTACTGACGGTGGAAGTCTATTCCAGTGATCGACGACTCTGTTATTGAAAAAACTTCTGCGCACCAATGTGTTACATCGATTTCCCTTTAACTTCATACCGTTGCTGCGTGTTCTTGTGTTGGTGTCTCTCTGGAATAGACTATCCGGGTTAATGTTGTCGAATCCAATAAGGATTTTGAACACTTCAATTAAGTTCCCTCTTATCCTTCGCTTTTTTAGGGAAAACATATCTAAACGTTTTAAACGCTCGTCATATGGCAAGTTTCGGAGCGCTGGAATTTGTTTGGTTGCTCGTCGCTGTATCTTTTCTAGCAAAACTTGATCTTTGATAAAGT
The DNA here is from genome assembly GCF_024679095.1 of Eriocheir sinensis. Classification (NCBI taxonomy): domain Eukaryota; kingdom Metazoa; phylum Arthropoda; class Malacostraca; order Decapoda; family Varunidae; genus Eriocheir; species Eriocheir sinensis. The sequence goes on along the minus strand of NW_026111306.1, from coordinate 3,650 downwards.
TCGGTGACCAGAACTGAACGGCGTATTCTAGGTGTGGTCTTACAAATGCTAAATATAATCTCTTCATAAGTTCGGGTGATTTATAATCAAAGTTTCTTGAGATTAGTCCCAACATCATATTGGCTTTTTTACTCGCTGCAGAACATTGATCACTCATTTTAAGAGTGTTACTGATAATGACACCAAGATCTTTTTCTTGTTTTACTTCGCTGAGCTCATGTCCTTGAATCTGATATTTAAAGTTAGGATTTTTTCACCTATGTGCATTACTTTACATTTATCTACGTTAAAACTCATTTGCCATTTTTCGCTCCAGTCGGCAAGTCTTAGTAAGTCTGATTGAATCTTTTCGCAACTTTGACTGTTCATTACCGTACCTCCTAATTTGGTGTCGTTGGCGAATTTGGCTACTTTTGATAGGATATCAGTTTCTAAGTCGTTCACGTAAATTATGAATAGTGTTGGCCCAAGGACCGAACCTTGGGGCACGCCACTGGTGACGGGTTGCCAATCCGATGCTTCACCATTAAGAACTACACGTTATTCTCTGTCGGTGAGCCAGTCATGAATCCACATACATAGATGGTCGTTAATACCGTGGGAACGCAGTTTTGAAATAAGCCTAACATGAGGAACTTTATCAAACGCTTTCTGAAAATCTAGGTAAATTACGTCATATGGGCTTCGGGCGTCCCAACATGTATAAACATCGTTGAAAAAGGTTAATAGGTTGGTAAGGCAAGACCGATTACTACGAAATCCATGCTGACTATCAGTTATCAATTCATTTGTTTCAAGGAAAGGGATCATTTTATCCATGATTATTTTTTCGAATAGTTTAATTAGGACAGACGTAAGGTTGATAGGATGATAATTACTGGCTTGTTTTTTGTCTCCTTTTTTAAAGATCGGGGTAATATTGGCCTTTTTCCACTCGAGAGGCACACTGGCCTGTGCTAATGACTTGTTGAATATTAATGTTATGGGTAATTCTAGCTGTTGACTACATTCTCTCAACACGCGAGAAGATAAATTGTCGGGGCCCGGAGATTTATTTGGATCTATTCTCTGCAGGTACGCACGCACTTCGCTGATATCAATTTCGGTCAATGCAAGCTTATGTTCTTCAGGGCCTTGAAAAATTTCCTTCGGGGCTGGAATCGATGTCATGTTCTCTTTTGTAAATACGCTACTAGAGGTTGAATTTAGGACCGACGCACTGAGGAGGAGGAGGAGGAGGAGGAGGAGGAGGGAGCGATGATAGGAAAAAGGACACACATTATTAGTAAAGGCAGCAATGAATGACGGTGATGGGTGACTGAAGCTGAAAGGACGAGGGAGAACATGAAAGGTGAGTGGACTGAAACGACTAAGAATACAGATGACGGCCGAGGTAGGGAGGAGGAGGGAGAGGAGGCAGCAGGAGGGAAAAGGACACACCATGCATTGTTTTTACCATTAGTTTTAGTACAAGACGGAATAGGAGTTAGTGAAGGGTGACGCAAGGAAAAGGAACGTGGAAGAACACAGATGACAGCAGGAGGAAGGAGGAGGAGGAGAGGAAAGAGATATTAAAAAGGACACGCCATTACTATTACCGTTATCATTAGTACCATACGCATCAGGAGTTAGTGAAGGGAGACTCAAGCAAAAGAAACGACGAGGAATACAAATGACTGCAGGAGGGAGGAGAAAGAGGAGGAGGAGGGAGGGAGAGATGGTGATACATAGTAAAAAAGACACACCATTAGTATCAGTAAAGGGAGCAGGAAACGGCGGTGACAGTGAAAAAGACACCATTATTACTAGTACGAGAAGCAATGGGAGACCGTGAAAGGCAAGACAAGCACCGAGAAAGAACACAAATGGCAAGAGGGAAGAGAAGGGAGAGGAGCGGTGATATATACGCTAAAAAGAAGCCATTATTAACAGCAGCCCCTAAACAATAGAGGAACCCTGGCTGCCCCGACTGCCGCTGCTGCATGAATTGTAAGCCAGACGAATGCGCTGATGCTCTTTGTTAGTAAAATAGAGATTCATGAAAAAGAACGTTGGTGGAAGAAATGGAAGAGGGAAATGTGTTAACCTGAGGGTGTGGAGAGGTGGCGATGAAGGAGGAGTGTATCGTCTCTCTCTCTCTCTCTCTCTCTCTCTCTCTCTCTCTCTCTCTCTCTCTCTCTCTTTCTTGCTATACAGACATGTGTATGAATCTTATATAACTGTTCAGCTTATTTTAATTATATACGTAGTTCTTCTCTCTTCAACGTTTTAATAGATGATACGTCGATCTTTATATCTAACTACATTTCTTTTCTTCTCTATACTTTGTACTCTACTACTCTATACTATACTCTATACTCTTTATACCTTCTCTACCTGAACCCCTTCCTTCAGAATCATGCAGGTATCGTAAGGCAGTGTTCAGCTTACGGGTCACCACGAAGCTCTTTTCTCTCCTCCGTTTTAGCAATTATTCCTCTACATATCTAACTATCTGTTTTGTGACTTCTTCCTTTCTCTTTCTCAACTCCTCGAGGCTAGTTTCTGTCCGCCTCTGTCACCAACTGTTACCACGAGTATATTTTCTCTAAAGTGTCAGGCGATTCTTCCTCTATATATCCATCTACGTCTTTTTACCTTCTCTTTTTTAACCCATCTACTCCTCTTTTTATTTAACTTCTTCTACACAAGCGTCTAAAAGGACAGGTTTAGCTCACTGTCACCACGAGGCTCTATTTCCTCCTACGATTCAGCCAATTATTCGTCAACGTCTCTAACTACCTGTCTATTTACCTTCTCTTTATAACCCATCTACTCCTCATTTTTAAACTTCCTCTACACAAGCGTCTAAAAGGACAGGTTTTGCTCACTGTCACCACGAGGCTCTATTTCCTCCACCGTTAAAGGCAGTGTTCAGCTTACTGTCACCAAGAGGCTCTATTTTCCCCACCGTTTCAGGCAGTGTTAAGCTTACTGTCACCAAGAGGCTCTATTTTCCCCACCGTTTCAGGCAGTGTTAAGCTTACTGTCACCAAGAGGCTCTATTTTCCCCACCGTTTCAGGCAGTGTTAAGCTTACTGTCACCAAGAGGCTCTATTTTCCCCACCGTTTCAGGCAGTGTTAAGCTTACTGTCTCCACGAGGCTCTATTTCCTCCACCGTTTCAGGCAGTGTTCAGCTTACTGTCACCACGAGGCTCTATTTCCTCCACCGTTTCAGGCAGTGTTCAGCTTACTGTCACCAAGAGGCTCTATTTCCTCCACCGTTTCAGGCAGTGTTCAGCTTACTGTCACCATGAGGCTCTATTTCCTCCACCGTTTCAGGCAGTGTTAAGCTTACTGTCACCAGGAGGCTCTATTTCCTCCACCGTTTCAGGCAGTGTTAAGCTTACTGTCACCACGAGGCTCTATTTCCTCCACCGTTTCAGCCGATTCCCTTAAGATCATTTCCGAATCGGCGGCAAACTCGAGTCCGTGGAGTTAGTCTGTGGGTTGAAAAAGTCGCGGCGGTGTGGAACGAGAAGGCGAGCAATCCCAAACTTAAACCCACGATCTATTTTCTTTTATTTCCTTTTCTCTCACTTCCAACGATTTCTTTCCGGCCGATATAAATGTTCCTTCCTCGATGGTGACGCAAGATTAATTTCCCCAT
>NW_026111305.1:0-15316 GCF_024679095.1 Eriocheir sinensis | reverse complement strand
CTGGTAATGATTATATCCCTCAATTTATCGCCATCCCCGCCCTCGTACACCTGAACTCTTTCCGGTATAGTCGTTCGATCCTCCTGTGTGAATACTGAAAGGAAGTAGTCGTTCAACAATGTGCTCATATTTTCGTAATTTTCTACTAGCTCCCCTGTGTTTGTTTTCAGCGGTCCAATTTTCTCCCGTGTTTTTGTTCTATACATCTGAAAGAAGCCCTTAGGATTACTTTTCGCCTCATTTGCTACTTTGATCTCATAGTCCTTTTTTGCTATCCTGGTGTTTTTCTTAACTAATCTAGATAGTTCGACGTACCAGCCCCTGAGATGTGTTTCCCCATTCTTTATTTTCTGATAAATTCCCTTCTTTAACCCAATCTCGTGTTTTAGTCCACGAGTCATCCACTTAGGATCATTGTTTTCTTTTCTAAGTGTTCGCTGTGGTATATGCTGTTCTTGCCCCTCTACTATTACTCTAACTAAATTATTGTAAGACATTTATCCCTGGTTCTCCTGCCTCTCCAACCCACAGTTCTGGCCCTCATGAATGCCTAAATTATCCCAGTTTACCCCTTCAAGATGTCTTCGAAGTCCGTCGTAACTTGCTCTTCTAAAATCTGACACTAACACTGGGTTTGGTTCGCGGGTTACCGCCCAGTCTAAGCCTAAACGAACCGTTCTGTGGTCACTATTTCCTAAATCTCCGCCCACCTCCAACTCACGTAGCAAGTTTCCTTTATTAGTTAGGACTAAGTCTAATATGTTATCTCCTCTGGTGGGCTCAGTAACTACCTGCTTAAGGAAATTATCTTGTATAACTTCAAGAAAGTCCTCGGCTTCCAGGTCACCCACTAGATCTTCAGTCTATATTCCTATAATTAAAGTCCCCATTACGCAGACATTTCTACTCATACTCGCCCTGCCAATCTCCTGTAGTAATATACTCGTGTCCTGCCTGTTAAGGTTGGGTAGCCTGTATATAACTCCTAGAGTTAGTTTTCTTTCCTTTGTAAACGTCCACCCAAACTGATTCTGAATCCATGTTAGTTTTGACTGAGTTGTTAACTAAACATTTAAGTGAGTCTTTAACATATAGCGCAACTCCACCTCCTTTCTGCCCTTCTGTCTTTGTGAAACATCTGATAACCCGTTATTTCAAATTCTGATCTAAAATTTCTATTAGCAGTGTCTATCCATGTCTCAGTGATCGCTATTATGTCAAAATTTTCTGAACAAGCTTCACCCCTTAGTAAGTCTATCTTGTTTCTGAGGCTCCTGCTGTTAGTATAGAAGATTCTTAGCCCGTCCTCTGTTACTCCTCTAGAATTACTTCTAAGCTGCCTGGTTATATTATGAGGTAGATGTCCCCTCCATTACTCCTCCCATTGCTCCCATTACTCCTCCCCCCTAGCCTATAATAAAAATCCCTCAGGGTACCAAGTGCTCGCTCAAGGAGTCTGAGAGCCTCAACACCCTTGAACGTCAAGTGTATCCCGTCACGGGCGTAGAGGGCGTCGTTGCCAAAGAAGAGGTCCCAATTGTCGACGAACAGCCACCCATTGCGCTCGCAGTGCTCAGCAAGTCTGCTGTTCACTGCTATCGCCCTGGACAGCCATCCATCGCCAACGCCTCTCCTTGGCAGGACGCCACACTACTGGTGACCCACCAGCGTCACGTATCCTGCCTAACAATTCTCTAAAACGCCTGAGAAGGTCCTCGCTTGGCACACGAGAAACGTCGTTTCCGCCACAGCTGAGAAAGACAATGGGGTTCGATCCTCGCTTGCCATACACGCCTCAATCCTGTCTGATATATGGCCCACCCTGCCCTGAAACACACCCTCGTCCTGTTCTTATCCTTGGAGCAAAAATAACTGTCAACATAACGAACCTGACTATCACCAACAACAAGAACCCGACGGTCGGAAGGGGGCCAGGAGGGTGGGTGAAGGGGAGGGAGGGGGAAGGGAAGGAGGAGGACCTGCTGTGAAGAACGAGGAGAAATTGTGGAAGAGGTGGAAGGTGGAAAGGGGAGGAGGAGGAGGAGGAAGAAGGAGAAAGGGAGGGTGAGGTGGTGGAGGAGGAACGGACGAGGAGAGGGAGGAGGAAGAGGGGAAAGGGAAGGTAAGGGACAGGTGTTGGAGGGAGGGACGAGCGAGGAGGCGGAGGACAAGGAGGAGAAAGAGGAGAGGAGGAGGAGGAGGAGAGTGGGCGGGAAGAGGGAGAGGGGGACGGAAGAGGAAGGCGAGGAATTTGAGGCGGAGGAGGAATTTGAGGGAGGGGAGGAGGAGGAGGAGGAAGGAGGAGTAGGTGAAAGGGAGAGTGAGGTGGGGAGGGAGGGACGGACGAGGAGAGGGAGGAGGAAGAGGGAAGGGGAAGGTGAAGGACAGGTGTGGGAGGGAGGGACGAGCGAAGAGGCGGAGGACAGGAGGAGGAAGAGGGAGGAGGAGGAGGAGGAGGGTGGGCGGGAGAGGGAGAGGGGGACGGAGGAGGAAGGCGAGGAGGAGGAGGAGGAGGAGGAGGAAGAAGAGGAGAAGGAGGGTGGGAAGGGAGATCGGAGATGGTCGAGGAGGAGGAGGAGGAGGATGGGAGGGGCTGCTGTGTGGGTGAAAACAATACTAGAGGGGAGGAGGACGAGGAAGAAGAGGAAGAGGAAGGGGAGGAGGACGAGGAAGAAGAGTAAGAGGACGGGGAGGAGGAGGAGGCGGGGCTTGTTGCTGCTGCACTAACCAGTAAGTGTACCTGGGCGGCGAGAGTCGTAACCCTATTCTCTAACTCTATGATCCTCTGATCATCCTTCTGAGTCTTAACGCAGAACCTACAAACGTCCTTGGAAAGAAAGTACTGCTTGGCCATGCGAAGGCCACACCCAGAACAACGCGTGAGGGCCGTCATGGGCAAGATATGGGCGAGACAAGACGGACACAATTAGGCGCGTTCAGACGATAACAAAGTACGCAGCTGCGGTGAGGTCGTCAGGTCAAAAATGTGTATCTAGGAAAACAAACCACAACTGCTGTGAGGTCGCAGTCAGGTCAATTCCCCGGGGAAAAGGATGTGTCTCGGGTAAAAAGGCGCGGTTATTTCTACCCACCAAGACAAAACATAGGCCAATATTAATATACTGAAATCACTTTTGTAAAGAAGATAATAACTGTGTTCTCTAGGTTTGCGCGGAAAGTGGATTATCTAGTGTTTTGTGTGGACTTAGAAATTAACGTAGCTTGGCGCGCCTGATTCACGTAGTCCTATTATCACAGCACAGTAAAGTATCCTAATAATAGAAGGAGAAGAAAACACAAAAGCAATATAAAAACACAAAGCAATATAAAACCGTGTAGCACTGGGTTGGCGTAAAAGAATGTTGAATTTAGTGTAGATGTGGGAAGCTTAATACACTTGTCCTAGGAGTAACTGTGGATCACTATCTAACTAAGTAAATACTAAATCAGAACATTTAGCGGTCTGTAGTAGAAGGCAGGGTAATCCTCCTGGTTTTGTAGTCCTCCAGTACAGCAGCAGTTCACAGAAGCACAGAACGCCTCACACCGCGAAAGCAGAGGAAAACAGAGGAAAGAGCGAGTTGGCACCACACAGCAGCGGGGCAAAGTCACGTGTGAACCCAAGGAAGGTCGCGCGCTGACTGAGGAAGGTCGCGCGCTGACTGAGGAAGGTCCATTAGACCATCACAAATCAACATATCAGTGACATATCTTTTAGCAAAACTATATACCAGATTAACCAGAATACTATGTAGATATAGCAAATATTATGCCTATTTGGACACAGGGAAAAGCTAGGACAGTACTATGTTATAGCAACAGCTTAGGCCTACATATTGTGCCTAGATTTTAAAAAAAGTGAGCAATATATAACCACATTGTAATTAAACATTACCTAGGCATGAAATTATAGTGTTTGATAATTTGGCATTATTCTTTGGCAAGAAAAATATAAAATATACTGGCCTTATTTCCACTGACTATCATCTGCATCCATGACAGAATGGGTGTAACACTTTTTTTTTTTTAACGTCGCGGCCTATAGCGCCGGTAGGCTTTCCAGTGGGGCCTGATGGTCGGCCCAAGGCTTCTTCCCGGTGGGTCCTGATGGTCGGCCCAGCCCGTTCTGGCGGAGGCGAGTGTTTATAGAGGCGCCATCTTGCATTGGCTCATGCTGCCCTCCCGGAGCTCATCTTTAATCCTAGAATCTAGAGTCCGGGTTGATAGGTGGTCTTCTGGACAGCATGTGGGTAGTTTTAAGCCACTCGGCGGCGGCTGAAAAATCCCAGCTTGGTGGCACCGGGCGGGGATTGAACTCGCGTCCTCCTGAACGCGGTGGTGCTACTCTGTCGATTCAGCCACCGCCTCCCCAAATATATTAACTATATGCTTTGGTAAGAAAAAATAAATAAAATCCTGCCCTTATTTCCACTGACTATATCATCATCCATTACTGAATGGGTGTAATATATAGATAACTATGCTTTGGTAAGAAAAGAAAATCCTGCCCTTGTTTCCACTGACTATATCATCATCCATTACTGAATGGGTGTAATACATAGATAACTATGCTTAGGTAAGAAAAAAAAATACTGGCCTTATTTCCACTGACTATCATCTTTATCATCACAGAATGGGTGTAGCCTACGGGTAGGTACATCAACCCTTAATTTATTGACTTGTGATATGACAGTATGACACATTTTATCTGCGTAACCCTGGATAATTTCATTGAGCAATGATAGGCCTAACTTGAAAGGCACTAGAAAGGTTTGACTGCTGTACTCCAAATTATATATTATCAACTATATTAAGACGAGGGGATGCCAATGAAAGCAGTCAAAGGGTAGGCCTACAGGAATAATATGGTGTGTATAGATCATAAAATATTTTAATATGAGTTGCAGTAGTTTATTTATATATAATTTACACCAAAAAAATCATGGACAACAAAATATTTAGATTTTTTTCTAATACTGATCCAAGATTTCCCTAAGTTAGCCAGTTTCCTTAGATTCGTTACTATAATAATTTTGGGGGAAAATTTCATCAATTATTGATGAAATTTCCCAATCTAGTGTAATTTCCCCCAAAAGTGGGAGCCCTAGCTGCTTCTCTAGCTGATACCTCTTCCCCAACTTCTTCATTCAGTAAAAATATGTACAATTTTTGTTTAGCTGTGGATTTCAACACTTTAAAACACTAAACCTTAAATTCACTTGCAATAGATAAAATAATGTTATTTTATAAGCTTCTTCAATTAAAGAATAAAGCCCTATCATAAAAAAAAAACGGTCACAAAACAAATTTTGAACCACAGTGACCTTGATGACCCTCAAAACTACCTTTAAATTCAAATTTTGAGATGGTTATTTCCACCCACATCATTTTTACCTCCCCACAATGGAAGTATTCCACATAGATGCCTGCTATTAACATGTGATGCCCTAAAAAAAAAAAATATATATATATATATATATATATATATATATATATATATATATATATATATATATAGAGAGATATATATATATATATGCAAACTCTTTACGTTCTAAGGTTCTTATGAGAGAGAGCGAGTTTTCCAGGTTTGGTTGGTCGACTAATATATATAGTGGTTATGCTGGTATGTTCCAGTTCAGTTATCTCTAATCAAGGGTACCTAAGATGAGGTACGATATATGCTATAATTAATGAAAAGTTGATACATATTTAAGCAAGTCAGTCTGTGTACGTCATGCTAGAACAAGGTTCAACTCGAAGAGAAGAGAAAAATCACAAGAACCTATACAAATTACTCTCTCTCTCTCTCTCTCTCTCTCTCTCTCTCTCTCTCTCTCTCTCTCTCTCTCTCTCTAGAACCTTAGAACGTAAGGAGTCTGCAAGAGGTCAGTTGGCCTACACAATTAAGGCAGGTCCTGTCCTGTCAGGATAGTGTCGAGGTAATTATAATTACCTCGACACTATCCATGACTTTATCAGCCCTTCTTGAATATGTATCTATGGTATTGGCACCCACATAAAAATTAACATGACTGCCAAGTCTATTCCATCCATCTACCACTCTATATTGGTTAACCAATTCTTGCTAATGTCTTTGTTGAATCTTAATATATCAAACTTAAATCCATTCCTACGTATATCCTTCCTGGTTCTTTAACACCCAAAACCATATTGACATCCCCCTTTAATTATTAAAGCCCTTCATCCATTTATAAACTTCGATCAGGTCTCTCCGTAACCTTTCTATAGAGAGAGTAGATTTCAATACTTCAGTCTATCCATCTATCTATCTATCAATATCTAACTATCTACATCTACCTATCTATACATCTATATCTATCCATCTACATCTATCTATCCATCTATATCTATCTATCTATATCTATCTATCTACATATATCCATTTATATCTGTCTATCTACATATACCTATCTACATCTACATATACCTATCTATCTATCTCTATCTATCTATATATATATATATATATATATATATATATATATATATATATATATATATATATATATATATATATATATATATATATATATATATATATATATATATCACCCAAAGTTAAGAAGTCACATGTATATAACACATGCCATGGAACTTTTCCTTAATGAAGGCTGTTACGCTGCTGCTCTGCGGTAAATGTATCAGTGAGCTCGGTAATAACCCGCTCACAGCAGGGCAGGGACGGACGTCCGTCACGGTCGACGGCTACTTTATAAATGACTTCTTTCACTCCGAAGGACGCCCCATGCATACTTGTTGGTGCTTTTCGACTGCAAGTGACATATAGTTCCTCAAAATAGATATACTGAATGATATACTAGGCGACATAAGTTTTAGGAAAGTAACGAGTGTCGGAGCAGGTCCCCATTGGATAATGTATGGGGGAGAGATCCTCTAGTCGCGGACTCACTTGGCGTTCTGCCGGGGTGCGGTACGATATGCTGGGTCAGTCACTTGATTCAGACGTGATACAGATCTAGGCTCACAGTGACTGACCGATCAGCAAAACTCGTTGCTTGTTGGTGCCTCTCTGCAGGAGCACGATTCCTTCCTTCACAGACGATGCTGAGTAATTAAATTCTTTGACTCTTCAGGTGTTTATTAGACTGCTTAGAGTGCACGTGTGACTGACTGACTTGTTCTTCGAGTCTTCAGTTGCTCGCTATAGATTGCTATGAGTGCAGCTTAAACTCCTCTACTTGGTAATTATTTGGTAAGGGCACATTGTAGGTAGTTCTTTGAATAAACCAGATTTGTCTTCATGGTTTTCGGGCCTTGACTTTCTTAATTTTCAATACTTTGAATGTGGAGGTCAATTACTGATTCAACTTCAACATATCATACCCAAACGTTTCAACAAGACCTGAACCACCACTATTCTTAGAGGAGGGGCAGAACACTGATCAAAATTTGGAGCTAAAATGCAATGGACCACAATGGGTAAGTTGTCTAATAGTGGTTACTGCTGGTATGCTCCAGTTCGATCAGCTATCTAATTAACGGGACCTATAAGACGAGGTATACTGTAATGGAAAGTTCCTTAATTGTACTTCGCGATATTGAGGGATTAGTCTTGATTCTTGAATGAAAGGTGGGCAATGGATCAAGTTTTCCTCGTGTTGTTACTTTTCGTCAGCCGCTTATTACCAGCTTAATTTTTTCATACATATTCAAGCAAGTCAGATCGAAAGATCAGAAGAATCTATACAAATTATTCTCTCTCTCTCTCTCATACTCTCTTTCTCTCTCTCTCTCTCTCTCTCTCTCTCTCTCTCTCTCTCTCTCTCTCTCTCTCTCATGAGAACGTAAAAAGTCTGCAAGAAGCCCGTTGGCCTACACAATTAAGGCAGGTCCTGTAATCCTAATCCCACCTTAATTACCTCACTATCCACGACTTTATCCAGCCCCTTCTTGAATATGTATCTATGGTATAATTGGCACCCACAGCGTCATGACTGCCAAGTCTATTCCATTAATCCACCACTCTATGTTGGTAAACCAATTCTTGCCTATGTCTTTGCCGAATCTTATTGTATCAAACTGAAATCCATTGCTACGTATATCCTTCCTGGTTCTTTAACAACCAAAACCCTATTGACATCCCCTTTAATTATTAGAACCCTTCATCCATTTATAAAGCTCGATCAGGTCTCCCCGTATCTTTTCTATAGAGTGTAGATTTCAATTAATACTTCAGTCTATCCATCCATCTCTCTCTCTCTCTCTCTCTCTCTCTCTCTCTCTCTCTCTCTCTCTCTCTCTCTCTCTCTCTCTCTCTGTGCATCTATCTATCTATCCATCTATATCTATATCTATCCATCTACATCTATCTATCTATCTATCTATATAGATCCATCTACACGCGGGTAGGCGGTGGCCGAACTGGTAGCGTGCTGGGCCCACATTCACCGCGTGATGGACGACGCGGGTTCGAATCCCCACGCTACCACTCGGATTTTTCAGTCACCGCCGAGTGGCTTAAAACTACCCACATGCTGTCCTGAAGACCACCCATCAACCCGGACTCTAGAGGAAGCCGTCCATGCGAATCAAGAACGAGTTCCGGGGGGGCAGCATGAGCCAATGCAAGATGGCGCCACTATAAACACTCGCCTGCGCCAGAACGGGCTGGGCCGACCATCAGGCCCCACCTGGAAGAACCCTTGGGCCGACCATCAGGCCCCACCAGGAAGATGCCTACCGGCGCAACAGGCAGCGACGTAAAAAAAAAAAAAAAAAAAAAAAAAAAAATTTATCTATATCTATTTATCTACAGCTATCTATCTATATTTATCTATTTACATATATCGATCTATATCTATTTCTCTCTCTCTCTCTCTCTCTCTCTCTCTCTCTCTCTCTCTCTCTCTCTCTCTCTCTCTCTCTCTCTATATATATATATATATATATATATATATATATAAATCTATATATTTATCTCTTTATATCTATGTATCTATCTATAGCTCTCTTTGTATATCTATCTATCTATCTATCTATCTATCTATCATATATATATATATATATATATATATATATATATATATATATATATATATATATATATATATATATATATATATATATATATATAAGTTAAGAAGTCACATGTATATAACACATGCCATGGAACTATTCCTTAATGAAGGCTGTTACGCTGCTGCTCTGCAGTAAATGTATCAGTGAGCTCAGTAATAGCCCGCCGCTCTGAAGGGCAGGGACGGACGTCCGTCACGGTCGACAACAACTTTATAAATGACTTATTTCACTCCGAAGGACGCCCCATGCATAGTTGTTGGTGATTTTCGACTGCAAGTGACATATAGTTCCGCAAAATAGATATACTGAATGATATACTAGGCGATGTAAGTTTTTAAGAAAGTAACAAGTGTCGGGCATGTCCCCATTGGATAATGTATGGTGGGGAGAGATCCTCTCGCCGCGGACTCACTTGGCGTTCTGCCGGGGTGCGGTACGATATGCTGGGTCGGTCACTTGATTCAGATCGGTCAAAATATCTCGCCACATCGGCCCTCGGGGCCTCTCAGAGGCAAGAGGCGGCCGGCAGTGCCCGGCAGCGGGGAGGAATGGCGGCCGACGTCGTCGCCTGGCAGCTGCGATGAATGGGAACACAAATGAACACAAAGGAAGAACAAACAACAGCAGACCTACTGGTCCTTACGAGGCTGTTTGTGACAAGCTACACTAACTATCTCATCAAAGGTGGAAGATGAAGGACAGCAAAGGCGAAGGCTCCTGCCCCCCACCCACCCCCATCCCTCCAGCCAAAGCTGGCAGGAAAGGAATAAGAACCATGCAGCATGGAAAAAACTGCGTGGAAATTATGTAGGAAAGAGGAAAGAACTACCATTAATGCTACCACTAACAGGGTAATAAAAACGGACAAGGACACCAGTACTCGAAAGAACTTAACGTTATTACGAGAATGAGTAATATCTTAGTTGCTGGTTGGATTCAAAATACTTGTCTAATCTATTTTTGAAGGCCGTAACTGTTGTACTATCAACGACATCACAGGGTAGAGAGTTCCAAACATTAACAACTCGATTGAAGAAGTGTTTAGCTTCGTGCGACGATAATCTTTTACCACTTATCTTCAAATTGTGATTTCTTCTTGTTCTATTTGATCGATCAATTGTAAAGTAATCTTCCGCATTAATATCACTGAATCCTTTAAACATTTTAAACACTTCTATTAGATCGCCTCACATTCTTCGTGTTGATAGGCTGAATAAATTTACTTCTTTAAGCCTTTGTTCATATGACAAATTTCTCAACCTAGGAATCACTTTGTTACTCTTCGTTGAACCCGTTCCAACTTTTCTATGTCTTTTCTGTAATAGGGAGACCAAAACTGTACACAGTACTCTAGATGGGGTCGAACCAACGAATCATACAGTTTTAATATTACTTTTTCCGATTTATTATTAAAGACTCGTCCGATGAAGCCAACCAATTTGTTTGCAGTTTTAACTACCTCTGAACAATGCTGACCGGGCTTTAAATCGCTTGATATAGTGATTCCAAGATCCTTTTATTTACTTACTGCAGAAAGTTGTTGGCCATTCATTACGTACCGAACGCGATTGTTATTTTTTCCGATGTGCAACACTTTACATTTATCAACGTTAAATTTCATTTGCCATTGATTGGCCCAACGTGCAAGTCGATCTAGATCTCATTGTAAAGCTTCTTTGTCGAGTGTCGCAGCTACTTAACTAGCAATTTTTGTGTCATCAGCAAATTTTTATACTTTGCAAGTGAGCCCATCATCGATATCATTAACATAAATTAAGAGGAGCATGAGGCCAAGCACTGATCCTTGAAGTACGCCGCTTCTGTCATCGAGGCAGTTAGATGTAACACCATTTAGAACTACTCTCTGTTTCCGCTCCGAGAGCCAGTCCACAAGCCAATTGTGAATGTTACCGAGTTATCGTGCGCCAATAGTTTGCTGAGCAATCGTTGGTGGGGGACCTTATCAAATTGCCTTTTGAAAATCCAGATATATGATATCTACTGATCTGTTTTCATCGAACACCTCAAAAATATAATGAAAAAAATCAAGTAAGTTAGTTAAACACGAACGTTTACTACGGAAACCATGTTGCGAATTATTTATTATATTATTTTCTTCGAACAATTTCACCATATTGTCGAGAATGATAGTCTCCATTAACTTACAAACAATCGATGTCAGGCCAATTGGTCGATAGTTTCCTGGATGAGACTTGTCCCCCTTTTTGAAAATTGGTGTGACATTTGGTAGTTTCCAATCCGACGTAACTTTTCCAGCTGTTAAAGATTTATTGAATATGATGGAGAGCGGTTTACAAATTTGATGTTTGATTTCCTTTAAGATCCTAGGGGTAATTTTGTCTGGACCAGGAGCTTTGCTTACTTTAATCTTTTCAATTGTGCGTAAAATTTAACTTTCTACGATGAGCACGCCACTTAACATCTTCTCGGTCCTTCTAACCTACGGCGGTTGAGGTGATAAACAATCTTCGTCGGTAAATACGGATGCGAAAAAAGTTATTTAGGATTGTAGCCATTTAATTTTCATCGTTCGTGTGGTTACCATTATCATTAGCAGGCGGTCCGATACCACAAGTGAGTGACTTTTTATTATTTACATAGCTACAAAATTCTTTAGGATTAGATTTACTCGTTTTCGCTATACATTCTTCAAGATTTTTCTTGCTTCGTTATATTAATTTCTTGGTTTTGTGGCAAATTCTGTCCAACTCTAGTTTGTCAGCCTCACTCTGAGTTGATTTGTATCTACTTTATATGCGTTTTTTAAGAGATAGGCTATTTTGAATTTCGTTATTCCACCAATTACTTTTTTACGAGATTTATTTTTAATTTCAATGAAGACTGTGTCTACATTGGATATGATATCTGTTTTCACGGATACTGGATGGAGAGAGTTGTGGATATAAAAGATAACGACTCAACCCCGTCTGTTCTCTCTTTCATGACTAAAGATGGTATAACCCGGTAATCTATATTCCGCAATGAAATCTCTATTTGAAGTGTCTATCCAAGATTCTGTGACTCCAATGATGTGATAATGATTTGTAGCTGCGAGGACTTCTAAGTCTTCAAATTTGTTACGTAGGTTACGAACGTTTACCTAGCAAGCTTTAATGTGATTCGAGTCGGGGGTTTAGCGGGTTGTGTGCTCCCTTACGGTGGAGCTGCTGGTGCTCTCGCCTCCGCGTTTTTTGGCTTTCGAAGAGCCACTTGGTCACAGAGCAGCCTTCCGAAACGGGCTGCTCCAACAGGGTATAAGTGGATGCCATCAGCAAGTAACAAGTCTGAATTGTAGTAAAAACCGTTCCACAAGTTAGCGAACTGGACGTTTTCCTGTGAGCAAAGGGACTGAAGTCTGTAAAAGCTAGACTCGGCACCGACCCTCGGGAGGATTCCTGAGATTATGATGTTACTGGCATCCATTTTACGTTTATACTGCTTGATCATGCGGCGGTATTTCTCAAGCAGTTCCTCAGAACGGGTTGTCTTTACGTCATTTGTCCACGCGTGAATGACAAACAGGGTGTTTCGGTCGGAATTTCTCGTGACATCATCGCACGCACGCATATACCGCAGCGAACACTTAGAAAAGAAAACAATGATCCTAAGTGGATGACTCGTGGACTAAAACACGAGATTGGGTTAAAGAAGGGAATTTATCAGATAATAAAGAATGGTGAAACACATCTCAGGGGCCGGTACGTCGAACTATCTAGATTAGTTAAGAAAAACACCAGGATAGCAAAAAGGAACTATAAGATCAAAGTAGCAAATGAGGCGAAAAGTAATCCTAAGGGCTTCTTTCAGATGTATAGAACAAAAACACGGGAGCAAATTGGACCGCTGAAAACAAACACAGGGGAGCTAGTAGAAAATTACGAAAATATGAGCACATTGTTGAACGACACATAGGAGGATCGAACGACTATACCGGAAAGAGTTCAGGTGTACGAGGGCGGGGATGGCGATAAATTGAGGGATATAATCATTACCAGGCAAGGAGTTCAGGATGAGATAGATAAGCTTAAGAAGAACAAGTCGCCAGGTCCTGACGGGATATTTCCGAGGGTATTAAAGGAATTAGGTGATGTACTCAGTGACCCACTAACCGACATCTTTAAGATGTCGGTAAATACTGGCTATGTGCCGAGACTATGGTAAGTAGCTAATGTGACGCCGATTTTTAAAAAGGGTGACAGATCAGTTGTTTCAAACTATCGCCCAATTAGCTTAACATCGGTTATAGGCAAGATGCTGGAGTCCATAATAGCCAGGAACATTCGAGAGCATTTAGAGAAACATAGCTTAATTCACGACTCGCAGCATGGGTTCACAAAAGGTAGGTCATGCCTCACCAATCTCTTGTCCTTCTACAATAAAGTATTTGAGGCGGTTGACAGAGATGAAAATTATGATGTAATCTATCTTGATTTTAGTAAAGCGTTTGACAAAGTTCCTCACCAACGACTGTTGCTTAAATTACAGGCTCACGGAGTAGAGGGTAAAGTTTTGAACTGGGTCAAGGCGTGGCTTAGCAATAGGAAGCAAAGAGTGCAAATCAATGGTAAAAGATCTGACTGGGGATGTGTTACGAGTGGGGTCCCACAAGGTTCGGTATTAGGTCCACTTTTGTTTATTATTTATATCAATGACTTAGATACAGGAATTAGTAGTGATGTCAGTAAGTTTGCAGATGATACCAAGATCGGTATAGTAATTGAGTCGGATCAGGACGCTAGTATTCTCCAGGGTGAATTCAACAGATTGTATGACTGGGCGGATAAATGGCAGATCGAGTTCAATGTAGGGAAGTGCAGTATTTTGAGTGTAGGTATGAACAACCCCTCACATAACTATTGCTTAAATGACACTTTCATTAGCAGGTCTGGGTGCGAGAGGGATTTAGGGGTCTTAGTAAGCTCTGATCTCCGTCCAAGGGCACAATGCATTCAAGCTAGAAATCGAGCTAATAGGGTACTGGAATTTATTTCAAGGAGCGTAAGCAACAGAAGCCCCGAAGTCTTCCTCAAACTATATTTAGCATTAGTTAGACATCATCTTGACTATGCGGCTCAGTTCTGGTCACCTTACTATAGAATGGATATCAAAATGTTAGAATCGGTGCAGAAGAGGATGACTAAGATGATTTAGGGGTTGAGAAACTTGCCATACGAGGAAAGACTCAAACAGTTAAACTTGCATTCTCTAAAAAGGCGAAGGGTGCGTGGAGACATGATCGAGGTTTATAAATGGATGAAGGGCTTTAATAAGGGAGACATTCATAAGGTTTTGTTGGTAAGAGAACCGGGTAGGACACGAAGTAATGGGTTTAAACTGGATAAATTCAGATTCAACAGGGACACAGGCAAAAATTGGTTTACAAACAAGGTGGTGGATGAGTGGAATAGGCTTAGCAGTCACGTGGTGAGTGCTAATACAATTGTCATATTAAAAAATAGACTAGATAAATTCATGGACAGCGATATTAGGTGGGGTTAGATACACTGGAGCTTAGGGTCAAAGGAGCTGCCTCGTACAGGCCTACCGGCCTCTTGTAGACTCCTGCGTTCTTATGTTCTTATGTTCACGCTGCGGTGATGTCGTCCTGTCTGGAACCTGGATAGCAGTAAGGTTTTCTGCGGATGAACGACCACAGAACTCAACCAGCTGGTCACGCACCATGGAATCCCCAACTAGGCGAGTCTCAAACTCATCCTCCATGGTGTCTGCCAGAAACTGGAACCTATTGAAGGTAGTGGGGACAGTAAATCCTTGGTTGCCTGCTTCGGTTTGGCTCCATTCCTTACAGGTTGGAACCCGACATCCTGTAAAGCAGGAAGAGAAGCGTTAAGTGGGGCAGGCTGAAAGTTGTCCTATGAGGCAGGCTGTCAGTTAGCCTGTGAGGCAGGCAGGCTGGGAGTCAACCTGTGAGGCAGGTAACACGTCCTCTCGTGAAGCAGGAGATTCGTCTGGAGAGGGCACAGTCTCGGTGGAGGGCCTCTCCACCATCGATGGTGGAGTCACTGCCACATTATTTGAAACAAATTCCTGAAGGGTTTCGAATTTCTTTTCAAGATCATCATGTTTGAATTTCCATTCACTCACAACCTTCTGAAGTAGTAATCTTTGAACGAAGAGGCGGCAAGTTCTACTCAGCTGGAAGTAATGAGCTGCAAATCGTCCGGGACAGACGTCACACTTAAGGTTCGAAGGCATTGTTAGAAATTTAAAC
>NW_026111304.1:5000-15414 GCF_024679095.1 Eriocheir sinensis | reverse complement strand
TGAACATGAGTGACGCTCTGCACAGATTTCTTGAAGCTAACAAGGGCGCCTAAGTATTTGTATGTAGGAACTCTAGCTAAAGGAGTGCCATTAACACTGGGCAGGTGAGAAACTCTCCTCCCACTGGCTTGAAATTTCGTCTTAGTTTCATTGATGACAAGGCCCATTTGTTCACACAGCGCTGACAGTTGCTGCAAAGCTAAACTGAGAAGAGCAGGACTGCTGCATTGCACAAGGATGTCATCTGCATAGATAATGACCTGAGTATTGCCCGGAAAGGGCCACCGAGCAATATTGTCCATTAAAATGTTGAAAAGCATGGGGCTGAGGACACCCCCTTGCGGTGTGCCCAGCTCAAACACTTCCTCCGTGGAGGTATCACCCTGGAAGACCACTTGCGCCCTCCTACCATACAAATGGTCCCTGATCCAGCTTAAGAGTCTTCCACGGACACCCTTCAGAGTGAGTTCTTCCATTATGACATCCTTGTTGGCCCTATCAAAGGCCCCTTTTAAGTCCACAAAAGCTCGACAATTCACGTCTGGATTACTAAGGCACTTAAGAAAACAGTCACTTGTGGAACGGCCTTTCATAAAACCATGTAAGTTTGGGGAGAGCCGGTCCCCCAGCTTATAGAGAAGTCTGTTCAAGATCACCCGCTCTAATAGTTTACACACACAGCTCGTCAGGGAGATAGGGCGAAAGGTGCCATCACCCTTGGGGATGGGAACGATCAATGCAGCTTTCCACGGAGGGGGGAGTCAACCTGCGGCAAACGACATGTTGAACAGGTCAAGCAGGGGGTTGTCACCTTGCACAACGAGTAAGGCATTAAGAATGTCGTAAGTCAACCCGTCGTGGCCCGGGGCTGTCGACTTGCCATGTTTGACAGCAAGAAGGAGTTCATAGTGGGCGAGAATGGAATAAGCTTCCCCCTTCAGTGGTCTAGTGTAACACGATTGACTCCTTTAATTAAAAATACAAGCTCGACCGACACTCCTTTAACTTAATATTAACTAAAGTAGAAATGCAAAGTTTTGGAGCCATCTGATTAATTGATGTAGAATCACCTAGGTTTAAGGAAAGGTCACTTAGTCTGGACCATGGGGTCTGTGTGGTCTGAATTTCTATGTAAATCTATGTAAATCAACTCGGATTTTCTGCAGGTCTGACTATTATATTCCAAGGCAGACTTTTGATGATATTGGCCATGCTGAGAATACTGAAATAACCCCGCCAGAAATCATGAAACCTTGTGCCGGGATGGAAACAAATCATTTGCACATCATCGAGTTCAGTGAATATGTTATGGGCAAGGCAACAAAAGACCCCGTAAGTACATTAATGTACACATGATGATGATTAGGAGGAAGAAGGAGGGGGAGGAGGAGGAGGAGGAGGAGAAATGTCAGCGCCACTGAAATTGTCGCGAGCAGTTTTTTGCCACACGCCGCGGCATACACATGAACAAAACAATAGAAAAATTATATTCATGGGGTACTTACTCTACCTCTAGTACTTTGTCGCGTACCCCTTCTTCTTCAGGCAGCTCTGGAGACGTCGGGGAACGGAGAGGGCAAGGTTCTGGAGGAGGTTGGGGGACAGGTTTGCCCAGATGTCTTGCAGCTCGGCGATAAGATTTGGTATGCTTGAAGTGTTGTGACCCCGTAGGCGGGCTTTCATCAAAGCCCACAGGTTCTCGATGGGGTTAAGATCAGGGCTGTTACCTGGCCAGTCCTTCACGTAATCTACACCAACAAAGTCCAGTCAACCAAGCACTAACTTGGACCTGTGAGCCGGTGCACCATCGTCCTGGAATACCTCACTCTGACACGAGTCGAAACAGTCCTCAAGGTGGTCAGCAAGGAGCTCCAGGTATCTCTCCTGATTCACTGTGACGTTTTGGGTAACACCACTAACTTGCCTATGCCATGGTACCCAAAAGCACCCCAAACCATGACAAAGTCGGGGTGCTTGACCGTCCCTTCCGTGTACTTGGGCAGGCAGGGGTCCGTGCTGCGGCGATACCTCACCGTACCTCCGCGGTTGCTAGTGACAGTAAAAATAGCCTCATCCGACCACAACACTTTCTTCCACTTTTCAAGATCCCAGGCCTGGTATTTCTTGCAAAACATCTTCCGATTTTTCCTCTGCTGGTCAGTTATGATGGACTTCCTCCGTGGCGTGCGGTAGAGGAAAGAGAGGTCGTCTGACAGACACGTTCTGCAGCAGTGTCGGGTTCTTCTCCTTTAATTCCTTGGCAGTAATGCGAGGTTCAAAGTCCACTTGACGCTGTAGGAGCTTCAGGGTCCTACGTTAAGTCTTACGGACACCCCCGAGCCTCTTCTTAGGAGGCTGTGGATCGGTGTCTCCCGCCTCACGGCACTTCTTTGTCCACCGCTGGACGCTTCGCAGTGGAAGTCCGGTGATAGCTGAGATTTCCTTATTCTTCTTTCCTCCCTTCACCAGGGCACTGATGACTGCCAGTTGGTCCTTTGTCAGGTCCTTTCCTAAGCCCACTGTCCCACAGAAACCACAATTCCCACGCGTGGTCAAGGGCAAAAACAGCGTGGCGAGAGAGCAGAAAAAAACAGATCTGCTCACATTGAAAGCGTGCGGGTGACTAACGCTCTCAAACCTCGTGACGTCATCAAGCACCTCTCCCGCCTCCCACCAGTATTCGCGCCAATTCTCTTGACGAATTTGAACCAAGGTGTAGAGGGTTGGTTTGTTCTGCGCCATTGAAATTGGCGCGACCACTTTTGTGCCAATTTCAATGGCGCCGACTGTATATCGTCTGAGTTATTTCAACTTATCTGTAGAAATTATGTGTTGTGTGGGAAATTAACCTCCGCTTTCGAGGCTAATGTTGATCAACTAAAATCAAAGGAACATGAATTACCTGGAATACTCCCTTACTCCTTTCTCAAGCTAAGACAAAAATAGAATTGGCCAACCCTGATCTGTTACATAGCTGTGGATTTCGGAGACTCGAGAGAAGACGTAGTGGAGGTATTAGTAGGATTCGGTGGTGATGGCGGTTTCCACGTGGTCGGTAGCTTGGTATAAGTACTCAGTCTTGATCTGGGTATTTGACACTTAACAGCCTGGTTTTCTTTCGGTGTATTTCTCAAGTTATGAGGATTTTGATAGCGCTGGGAAGGTGTGCTTCGTATGGGGTCTAGTAACAACGAGCCAGGCGTTGGTTATCCAGCAGGCCTCTCATATTAACGAGGGTTGCCACGTCAACAGATGCCACGCCCACAATTGAATCCTGATTACGTTCGAAACACTTCACACCGCTTCTAATGATTTTTTTGTGGTATTAAACTACTACCACTTGTTACTTCATTCTAATTGAATTGCATTAGATTGACAGTGACAAAATATACAATATTTACAGACGGAATAATTTCCATATGTGGGAGTATCCAGCGTGGGAGATAAAGTTAAACAGGGGAACACCTAGGCACACGTGAGAGTAAAATAAATAAAATCAAAGGCGCGAATTACTTTCGCAGCTCCCAAGACCTTACTTCACGCCAATCCTAAATATGCCCAAAACTACTAGGACACTTAGCGGTGAAATTACGGATCTCAGGAAGTATTGTGTTTAAGTATCACTGACTGAAGTAGGCAACAGTGGGTTGAACAACTGTTTGAAGATTCGGGGCTAAATCGTCGGGAATAGGTGTTTCCTTGTTGCACTCGGCCTCATTTGTGTTAAAACTGAATTCCCACGAGTGAGGAACACAGTGAGTTTAAGGTTGGAGGAGACTTCAGCACGGGGTGATGACGCCACGGATCCTATTGAATGTCTGACACCACTATGGCGGTCCGCTCGGTAGGCCAACAAACTTTATTCTTGAACATTTATTGCTAACCGTTGTAATATTATTCTACCCATTACCATATTTACATTAATAATATGACTAAGTTTACATTTTCTGCCTGTCAACATCTACCTTTCTTTCCTGCTGGAGGTATGCCTTCATACAGCCTGTGCCTAAGAAGGGTGACCGTTCCAATTCCTCAAACTACCGTCCTATAGCTTTATTTTCTTGTCTATCTTAAACTTTTGAATCAATCCTTAATCGGAAGATTCAAAAGCACCTTTACACTTCTGACCTTGTATCTGATTGCCAGTATGGGTTCCGCAAGGGGCGTTCTACTGGTGATCTCCTTGCCTTCCTAACTGACTCTTGGTCATCCTCTCTTAGCCGTTTCGGTGAAACCTTTGCTATTGCGCTGGTCATATCAAAAGCCTTTGATAGGGTCTGGTACAAATCTTTGCTTTCCAAACTACCCTCCTACGGTTTCTATCCTTCGCTCTGTACCTTTATCTCCACTTTCCTCTCTGACCGTTCTATTTCTGCTGTGGTAGACGGTCACTGTTCTTCCCCTAAACCTATTAACAGTGGTGTGCAGAGGTCTGTCCTATCTCCCACTCTCTTTCTGTTGTTCATTGATGATCTTCTTTCCAAAATAAACTGTCCTATCCATTCTTACGCCGATGACTCTACTCTGCATTACTCAACTTCTTTTAATAGAAGACCCACCCAACAGGAACTAAACGATTCCAGGCTGGAGGCGGCAGAACGCTTAGCCTCAGACCTTACTATTATTTCCGATAAGGGCAAGAAGAACCTGGTGTCCTTCAACGCCTCAAAAATACAGTTTCGCCACCTATCCACTCGACACAATCTTCCAAACAACTATCCCCTATTCTTTGACAACACTCATCTATCACCTTCTTCAACACTAAACATCCTCGGTCTATCCTTAACTCAAAATCTCAACTGGAAACTTTATATCTCTTCTCTTACTAAATCAGCTTCCTCGAGACTGGGCGTTCTGTACCGTCTCCGCCAGTTCTTTTCCCCAGCACAGCTGCTATCCATTTACAGGGGCCTTGTCTGCCCTCGTATGGAGTATGCATCTCATGTGTGTGGGGGGGTCCACTCACACATCTCTCCTGGATAGAGTGGAGTCAAAGGCTCTTTGTCTCATCAGCTCTCTTCCTCATACTGATAGTCTTCTACCTCTTAAACTCCGTCGCCATGTTGCCTCTCTTTCTATCTTCTTAATTTGTTTTTTTTACAACAAAGGAGACAGCTCAAGGGCACAAAAAAAGGAAACAATAATAAAAAAAGCCCGCTACTCGCTGCTCCTACAAAAAATAATCAAAAGAGGTGGCTGAAGGAGAGGTCAATTTCGGGAGAAGAGATGTCCTGATACCCTCCTCTTGAAAGAGTTCAAGTCGTAGGCAGGAGGAAATACAGATGAAGGAAGATTGTTCCAGAGTTTACCAGCGTGAGGGATGAAAGAGTGAAGATGCTAGTTAACTTTTGCATAAGGGGTTTGGACAGTACAAGGATGAGCATGAGTAGAAAGTCGTGTGCAGCGGGGCCGCGAAAGGGGGGGAGGCATGCAGTTAGCAAGTTCAGAAGAGCAGTCAGCGTGAAAATAGCGACAGAAGATAGAGAGAGAGGCAACATCGCGACGGAATTTAAGAGGTAGAAAACTATCAATAGGAGGAGGAGAGCTGATGAGACGAAGAGCTGACTGCTCTACTGAACTTACTAACTGCATGCCTCCCCTCCTCCCGCGGCCCCGTTGCACTAGACTGTCCACTCTAGCCCATCCCTATACCGTCCAAACCCCTTATGCAAGAGTTAACCAGCATCTTCATTCTTTCATCCCTTACACTGGTAAACTCTGGAACTGCTTTCCTTCGTCTGTATTTCCTCCTGCCTATGACTTGTCCTCCTTCGAGAAGAGTGTATCAAGACACCTCTCCACCCGAAATTGACCTCTCTTTTGGCTACTCTTATCTATTTTCTGTTGTGGGAGCGGCGAGTTGCGGACTTTATATATATATATATATATATATATATATATATATATATATATATATATATATATATATATATATATATATATATATATATATATATATATATATATATATATATATATATATATATATATATAATTTTTGTTGCCCTCTTTTGTTGTAAAAAAAAAAAATTATGAACTTTCACCCTTCTTTTTATCCCCCACTACGGATTCACAAGTTTCTTTCCTAGCTGATTCCTGGTCGTCCTTTTACAGTACTCGTTTCGGTGAAACTTCAAATGTCTTAGACAAGTGTTTGATTTCTAATCTACTCTTCTATGGATTCTAACGCCTTCTGTAATTTCATCTCCAGTTACCATTCTGACCAGCCTGTTTTCGTTTATTATTCAACACCTAAATATGCCAACACTGGTGTTCAACAGGGTTCTGTTCTTAATTTGTTGTGCATTAGAACACCAAAACATACTGTTCTCTCTAGCCTTATGGCGATGATTCTACTCTGCATAACTCAAACTTTCTAACATTAGATCCACGCGGCAGAAACTATACAATTCGAGGATAGATGCCGCAAATGTTAAACCTGTGTGTGACCTTGCCATGATTTACTGAATGAGGGAGAACGGACTTGTTGTTCTTCTATGATGTAGAAACTCAAATTCTCAATCTAACAACTCGACAAAACCTTCTAAACATCTATCTCCTAATTACTGATGGCACTTAGCTCACTCCTTCCATATTAATTATTCTTAATATATCCTTAACACAAAATCTTGACAGGAAACATTAATCTTCATTTCTTTCTAAATCAGCTTCCTTGACCTTTTGTGTCGTCTCCGGTCTTCTCTGCCTCTTTTAAGGAGTATGCACCCCATTTTTTGGGAGGCGCCACGCACGCAGCTCTTTTGACAGAGAAGAATCAAAGGCTTCACCTCATCAGCTTCCTCTTCTCACTGACTTTCATCTGGCTCTTAAATTTCACTGTAAAATCGCATCTCATTTTATCTTCTGTCACTGTTTTCATGCTAACTGCTCCTCAGAACTAGCTAATTGTATGCCTCCATCCCTCCTCTGGCCCCCCGCTCCACACTACATTTTACTCTAGCCAATCCTTATGTTTTCCAACTCTGTTGTTCAGGAGTTAACCAGCAACTCCATTCTTTTATCCCAGTTACTACCAGTAAACGCTGGAACAGCCTTACTTTGTCTGTAGTTTCTCCTTTTACGACTTCAACATTTTCAAAAGGGAAATATCATAACATGCCTAACCTTTTTCGAACAATCCGTTATGATCTCTTTAAATTTTGAGGGATAATTTCTTCTACAGTCTTTGTTTCTTATTTGATTTTGTCTTTGATTTACTACTCTGCTGAAACTGAAAATAATGTCGGGGCCAGCGTACATGTCATGTATTTTCACTTACAACTAAGTTACCTTAATCCGAATAACATTTCTGAATATAATTTCTTTACTTGCCTTTGAAATTTTATATTTTTCATTGTAATTTCTTATCTGCAAAAAATTGGAGTATTTTGTTTTCGGTCGAGTGGATTTAAATTAACTGGATTTTTTAGTCTCTTTAGCACCACCGCAATTTTGCTTCACATACAACTTTTGTTGCTGTTTTCATGCCCTTTCATGTCCAATGGCAGACCACCACCTCTCCTGCGTCATTGCTACGCATTATTCTCAATAGAAGCCCTTCCATATCCTTTACAACTCCCAAATGCAATAGTTAACAATTTTCTTAAATTTTTCAACCTCTACCAAGTAGACCATAGAACAAACTTTTAGATCTGTTCATCACATTTCCTATGCCTTAACTTATTTAATGAAAGATGACCTATCTCCATCACTGTAAAACAATGCAGAGTTATAACAAGTCTTTAGCATACGTACCGATAAAGGGACCAAATATCAGGAATAAAACACCATTGAATAGCCCTGTGATGCTGAGCGTAGGCTGCAGCATGGACAGCCCCAGCACCTCCACCATTACCAGGTTGTACGAGGAGAACACCAAGCCAGTCCCACATCCAAAACCCCCCATCATGGCTGCCTTGATCAGGAGGTCGTCGGCCCAGGCGAACACTTGGGTATGAAAATTAATGAAGTATTGGATCCAGTTGAGAAAATACCATCTGACATCAACTTACTGGTACACAACGTCAATCAAATTAGTAGTGTCGGAATGTGTCGTCAAGTAATTTTTCTTATATCAAAGGGCAAAAATAAGTGAAAAAAAAAAAAAAACGCTGAGCACAGGTCCAAGAAATGCAAACAGAGAAGAGTGGTCAAAAGAAGGGTCAATTTCGGGTGAAGAGGCGTCTTAATACCCTCTTGAAAGAGATCAAGTCGTAGGAAAGAGGAAATACAGACGAAAGAGAGCTGTTCTAGAGTTTATCAGTGAAAGGGATGAAATAATGAAGATATTTGTGAACTCTTGCATAATTGATTCGAATAGTACAGGAATGAACAAGTGAAGAAAGTCGTGTGCAGCAGAGCTGTAGGAGGGGTGGGGGCATGCAGCAAGCAGGTTCAAAAGGGCAGTCGGCATCAAAATAACGACAGAAGATAGAAAGAGAGGCAGTGGTGCGATGGAATTTAAGAGGCAGTAGACTGTCAACAAGATGAAGGAAGTTGATGAGATGATTAGCCTTTGACTCTGTCCAAAAGGGCTGTGTGTGTGGAGCTTCCCCAAACATGAGATGCGTAATCCATAAAAGGGCGGACAATGCTATTTATATGAACAGCATCAGTAAGTTGGGGAAAAAACGTCCAACCTTGAGGAAGCTGATTTAGTAAGAGAGGACATGAAGTTTCCAGTTAAGATTTTGAGTAAAGGATAGACCAAGGAAACACAATGCAAAAGGTGACAAGTGAGTCTTATCATGTATTCTCACTTACAACTAAGTTACTTTGTCGGTTTGGAAGATTATGTCGAGTTGACAAGAGAAGTTGAGTTTTTGAGGTATTGAAGGACACCAAGTTCCTCGGTCTCATTTGGAAATTATGTAAAGATATAAGGGTAAGAGTTCTGCAGCGTCCTGCCTCGAATCATATAATTCCCGTAAAGAGGGTCTTCTACCAAAAGATATTATATAATGCGGACTAGAGTCATCAGCGTAGGAGATGAGAGGACAGTTTATTTTGGAAAGATCATTAATAAATAACAGAAATAGTGAGAGACGGAACAGAGACCTGCAGAACACCACGTTCCGTCATAAGCGTACGAATGGATAGGACAGTTTGTTTGTTGATGAATAACAGAGAAGTCATCAGCGTAGGAGAGGACAGGACAGATTATTTTGGGAAGATTATTGATGAATAACAGAAAAAGAGTGTGAAATAGGACAAAGCCTTGCAGGACACCACTGTTGATAGGAATAGGGGAAGAACATTGACCGTCTAGTACAGCAGAGATAGAACGACAGTAAAGGAAACCGGAAATAAATGTACAGAGGGAAGAACAAAATCCGTAGGAGGGTAGTTTAGAAAGCAAATACATACATACATATATATATATATATATATATATATATATATATATATATATATATATATATATATATATATATATATATATATATATATATATATATATATATATATATATATATATATATATATATATATATATATATATATATATATATATATATATATATATATATATATATATATATAAATATATATATATATATATATATATATATATATATATATCCGTATCTCAGCGCTTCGCGTACTGGTGGAGCGCCGACGTGAGTTTTGACAGGGGATGCTTGCAGCCTTTGTCGATCTAAAAATGGCGTTTGATTCAGTGCATCGTGAGGCACTCGAATCTTTTGCGACTCCGTGGGATTCCTGCGAGGACTATTGGTTTGCTGACTGGTTTGTATTCTGGGACAGAGAGTGCTGTGAAGTGTGTGTGTGTGTAGGGGGGGGGGCTTGTGCAGCTTCTTTCCCGTAAATGCAGGAGTGAGGCAGGGCTGTGTCCTTGCTCCATCGCTTTTCAACACTTGCATGGACTGGGTACTAGGAAAAGTTGTTGACCAGAGTCATTGCGGAGGATCCATTGGCAATGCCAGGGTCACTGACCTTGTTTTTGCCGATGTTGCAGTAATCCTGGCGGAGTCGCTGGAGATTTTGGTGATGGCCCTCGAGTCACTGCACGAGGAGGCGAAGCCCTTGGGACTTCAGGTCTCCTGGGCCAAGACCAAGGTACAGGTGTTTGGAGGCTTGCTGGATGATACAGTACAGTCTGTTCATGCGTGTGGCGAGGACGTTGAGATCCCAGAAAGTTTCATGTATCTTGGTAGAGTAGTTCATAACAACGGTGAGTCTGGCCAGGAAGTCTTACGGCGGATTGGCCTGGCCCACGGTGTTATGGACTAGCTCAACACGAGTATATGGCGTTGTTGATACCTGTGCAGAAGGAAAAAGATCCGGATCTTCAAGTCCCTTGTGCTCCCTGTCTTACTCTCTGGTTGAGACACATGGACACTAAATGGGGACTTGGAGAGGCGGATTGATGCCTATGGTAATAAATGTCTAC
>NW_026111304.1:0-2500 GCF_024679095.1 Eriocheir sinensis | reverse complement strand
GGTATAGCCAAGTGCTATCGAAGAATGTGTAGTAAAGATTGTATCAAGTAGACAGAGGGAAAAATTGAGTTTTAAGGCATTGACGAATACTAAGTTTCTTCTGATCCTATCAAAAGTGATAGCAAGGTCAGAATATAAGCGTTCTGTAGCGTCAACCAAATCTTTTTGGGAGGGTGTTGAGTTATGCAGGTTGAGGAGTAGATAAGTAGTAGGTAGGGAATAGGTAGGAAAACAACTACCAAAACGGGCGTAAGCCACTCCCGGGGTGGTATATACGAGAAGCGAGGTGGTGACACAAACCAATCTAAGACCCTCCCGTGTCCTCACTTTCCGTTTCCCTATTTTCTCATTAACACCAACGAGTAGATCAGCATGCTCTCTAAATACATGCCGTTAAAATATTCAAGATATGTAATGACGAAAAAAACGGCCTAAGAGTCCCCATCTAGGGGGTGGGGCACAAATGCCCCCTGATCGGACCCCACTTGGTTACAGACCCGAGAGGTGTTGTGGCCGCTCTTCCAATATTTTCTTCATCAACTTCTGCAATAATCGCAGTCTTTGCTCTAATTTCTATTCTGTGGAACACCATCTCTCCTCCTCTAAAGTTCACCTTTTCTTACTTACCGAAACCGGTCTCAGAAGCTACTAACAGCAATCTCTACTCTGTTCCCTCCTACTATCTCTATCCTAAATTTCAGTCCAAAGCTGGATGTTGCGTCTACTTACGCAACGACATCACTTGCTTGATTTTTTCTAAATTTTCCACCATCTGAGACTTCATTATCATTTTATTACAAAGTACATCTGTGCTGTCTGTCTCTCACCTAATTCAACCAACTATGTAAAATTCTTTGACTATTTGAATTCCAAAGTGAAGCACTCTCCCTTCGCTGAAATATCCATCTTAGATTTCAATGTTTACCACCAGCTTTGCCTTTCATCCTCTTTCACTGACCAACCTGGTGAACAAGCCTACAACTTTGCTCTCCTCAATGCTCTAGAGAAGTTGGTTCAGCACCCTAAACGTATCCCCGACCGCCTTGGAGACACGCCCAACATTCTAAATCTTTTCCTAACCTCTAACTCTTCGGCTTACTCTGTTAAACTGTTCTTTCCGTTGGGCTACTCCGATCACAACCTTATTTCTGCAAATTGGCATATCGCTCTTGTACAGCCTCTGGACCCACCGAAGAGGTGGTGCTTTAGACATTTTGCTTCAGCTCGGTGGGACGACCTGAGGATGTACTTTTCTGATTCCCCGTAGAATGATTACCTACTACTTCCAGTAGAGAGACCCCTCTGTGTGCCCAGCGCATCACTGAGGTGATTGTCGCTGGAATGGAAGCACACATTCCACATACTTTCTCTACTTCTCATGCTAAAAAGCCTTGGTTCAGTCATGCTTGTTTTCGTGCTATCAAAGATAGAGAGACAGCTCATAAAAGGTACCAGTCTTCGCACTCCTGCTATTCATGAGCTTTAAATTTCCGCCCGAATCCGTGCTAAATCTATTCTCCGACTAACCCAAAACTCTTTCATCAATAGAAAGTGCCGCAACCTTGCTTTCTTTAATTCTTCCAGAGATTTTTGGCACCTAGTCAAAAATATCTTCTCCAATTTCACTTCTTCATCTTTCTCTCCTCTCCTTAACCCTGATGGCAGCACCGCTATCTCATCTATCTCTAAGGTTAAACTCAGCGCTCATACTTTCTCTAAAAACTCCCTCTGGACGATTCTGGGCATATTCCTCTCACTCATCCCCCCTCTGACTCCTTTATGCCTGATATTAAGATTCTTAAGAATTTTGTTTTCTATTACCTCTTTGGCCTCAATCTTCAGAAGGCTAATGGTCCCATTGGAGTGCCTCCTATTGTCTTTAAAACTGTGCTTCCTTGTTGACTCCCTGCATGGTCAAACTCTTTCGTCTCTGCCTTTCAACATCCTCTTTTCCTTCCTGCTGAAAGTACGCCTATATACGGCCTGTGGCTAAGAAGGGTGACCGTTCTAATTCCTCAAACTACCATCATATAGTTTTACATTCTTCTCTCTCTAAAGCTTTTGAAACAATCCTTAACCGTAAAATTCATAAGCACCCATCAACTTCTGACCTTCTATCCGATCTACAGCATAGGTTCAGTAAAGTCCCGTTCACACTGTGCCGATTCTGGGCCACGACTACCCACGACTCTAGGGTACACGAGGTCTTGGGTGTTGATGTGAAAGGGTCGGGCATGTCTTGAAAGAGGTCTAGAAACGGTCGCCGAATGCTGAGCGGACGTCGGGAGGGGAGTGTGGGGTCGTGAGGGTTAGCGCGAAAAAGTATTCCATGCTAAACTTTCACGACAAGAGTCGGCAGGGGTATGGACCAACCGTCATTTCCGTTTGAGGTCTGAGGGAGGTTGGGGACAGTCATCAAGACTGTCGTCAACAGTCTTGGCTTGTCTTGAGACAGACGTGACGACTGTCGGGGCCATTTTTCAAATCTTTATCGTTTCCT
>NW_026111303.1:0-15471 GCF_024679095.1 Eriocheir sinensis | reverse complement strand
CTTCTAGCTCTTCCCTAACCTAAACCCTTAAGTCCGTATCTATTCACTCCCTCTAACTGCCACTATCCATATTTTTATCTTCTATCGCCACACTTTCTCTTTGTCTACCGCATTTTATTTACTATCCCTCCAAAATCCATCCATTCCATCTCTCTTCCTTCCTAACCACTCCGTCCGTCTCTCTCCCTTTTTCCCTCTCTCACATCGCCACTATCCACTCATTTCCTCCCTGTTCCTTCCACAGAAACTTCTGCACGCCCTGTCTGCCTGCTTGTCCCTGCCAGTCACCACCACCACCACCACCATCAGCACCGCCACTCTCATGCACGACACACCACTCCACTTGTTAAGGCCAATTCTGTTACACTGCCCTGGTTGGAAGGTTGGGAAGGAAAAGACAACACTCCTCACGACATACAAACTACGTACACACACACACTGCCATTCTTAACTCATATACGATTCAGTTGTCAACGAAGTGGCGCTGTGCTTTTTTTTCTTGTTTCTCTTCGTTTATTTTGTGTTCTATTTCTGCGGGCGTGAGTAGGTTTATTTAGAGTTGAAAGAAGGTGAGACAGGTTTAGGATGTGGAGAGATTTACGGCTTCAAAAGTCTGCTTGGTGATTTAGGTTATGAAAGAACCTACGCAGTGCTTTCCTTTTTTTTTTCTTTACTTTTGCAGGCGTTGTTTTGTAGCTTCGCGCGTGCAGGCGAACTAGAATCATGGGAAAATAAAGTATACTGCTTTAAAAGATATGATTGCTGATAGCGATGTAAGTTATGTTTGCCAGAGAAACTGCCCTTTTTTTTACTTTCTCGGGCGTGCTATATTTAGCGATTCCGTGCGTGCAGGCGAACTGGAATTATGAGAAAAAATACACTGCAGGTATAATTTTTTGTTGGTTATATAAGTATATATTTGCCAAAGAGAAGTTACACTGTTTTGTTATTTTACTCCTGCAGGCTTGCTATGTTTGTCAGCGAGGTTCAGGCAAAATACGTTTGCATACAATACTGTCTAAAAGGTTTCATAATTAAAAATAGATTATATTGCCAACGAAAAGACACAATACTGCTTTTTTTTCAGTCGTGTTATGTCTCAGTTACATGAAGAAAAAATGTTATTACGTTAAAATAATGCATGTTCTCTTTCACACGGTTCGTTTGGGCATCACGGGTGTTTGCACTTACTTGTCACATGAATCACGCGCAACTTTCAGCTAGGATTACTTTTTAATTAAGCAAGATTAACCTCGGTGAAGAAGTAACACACAAAGCCTTCACACAACTTGCATTCATCGCGGGAGATAGGGAGGGGGGCCGGTGCTCAGTCCCGCCCCTGCACAACCCACCCATGATCCAGCTTTGTCCCCCGACCACACACACGGTAGTAGTAGTAGTAGTAGTAGTGACAGTAGTAGTAGTGATAGTGGTAGCAATTGTGATAGCAGTAGCAATTGTTACAGTAGTAGCAATTGTGATGGTAGTAGTAGTAGTAGTAGTAGTAGTAAAAGGAATGGTAAAAGTCGTAGTAAAAGTTGTAGTAGTAGTAGTAGTAGTAGTAGTAGTAGTAGTAGTAGTAGTAGTAGTAGTAGTAGTAGTAGTAGTAGTAGTAGTAGCAAAAGTAGTAGTAGTAGTAGTAGTAGTAGTAGTAGTAGTAGTAGTAGTAGTAGTAGTAAAAGTAGTAGCAGTAGTAGTAGTAGCATTGCCATCCGTCCTCCAGGTGTTCGTATTTAATAATAAAGCAACATTCCAGTTTGTTACGTAAAGCTTCCAACACTTTTCTGAAGCCTGCGAAACAAATTCTAGTTTACAGAATATGTTAACTTTTACTTCAGCAACAAAGTCTTGGGATATTTCCTTACCTATTCTACACCTATAAATTGTTCAGCAGAAGATTTTTCAGTAAGATTTCCACCAGAGTATAACCAATTTTCCAATACGCACAAGACAAACAGGTCATTACGGACGGAGCGTTACCTAGGCAGTGACGCCATAAAGTCTACGGACACCGCCATCCACATTTACATTAGTCAATAGCCATCATAATGGACTATGCCAGTGGTTCCCAACCCCATGGTCGCTTTTCTAAGGGTCGCCGGAGGGTCTTATAAAAATATATATTAATAATTCACAGCAAGTTACATTTTGATTTTGGGTAATATAGCTGATTTACTTCAGTAGGAGAGCGTAAAAATTCTCCTGGACACATACCAACAAAAGAAGCGCGGTAATAAAACACCCATACTCTTGCTATTCCGCCCGTAGTACGAGTAGCTTTCATGTATAAAACTTGTACTTGACCGCCGAACAGTTAGCGAGGAGCCTGAGTGAGCAGTCAGTCGCGTCTGTGACGCTGCGGCCTCAACACTGAAGAACGTTACTACTTCACACAAAGTAAGCATTGCATGCATCGTAATTGTTTTTTATGTTTATTATAATAACTCGTACCTACACGCCTTCCCCCGTGTGGGTTTTGTTACTCGCATTAAAACTGAGAACCCTGATGTCATAGTAATTCATTGTTTGTTGCATCGAGAAAACCTTTCTTCTCGTTGTCTCCAACCAGACCTCCATGCAGTTCTAAATGATGCTATACAAATAGTGAACTTTGTCAAGGCCAGAGCTCTAAATTCCGCATTTTCCATAAAAAGTGTGAAGAAATGGGATCGCATCACCAAGACTTGTTGTTCCACTCTGATGTCCGTTGGGTATCTCGAGGAAAGATTCTAGCAAGAGTTTTTGAACTACAATCTGAAATTGAAATCTTTCTCTATGAAAAACAGCATGCACTGGCAGACTGCTTTAAGGATGCTGCTTGGTTCGCAAAGCTTGCTTATTTAAGTGACATCTTCACACATCTGAATGAACTTATTCAGACATGCAGGGTCGAAATCACACCATGGTGGACATTGGCGAAAAAAATCGTCTCCTTCAAGAAAAAGCTTGCTCTTTGGAGGTTAAAGTTGGCCAAATGAAAAACTGCAGCATTTCCAAAACTAAGTGTAAGTGCTATGTTGGAAGATTCTTCAGATATATTCCTGCCTGACATCAAAAATATTGTCTAAGATCATCTGAGGAATCTTCAGGAAGAAATGGACAGGTATATTCCAAAAAATGCTGACTTGAAAAAGCATAGCTGGATCAGGAATGCATTCACTGTGAATGTCACTGAAGCTGGAGAAGATATTCCAGGTTTTCAAGAAGAACTTATAGACCTCCAGGAAAATCAAGCGCAGAAACAACGCTTTGAAAACCTCCAATGTTCAAAATTTTGGATTCAACTCAAGGATAAGCCCATTTTGACTCGGGAGGCTGAAAAAGCTCTTCTCCCTTTTCCAACAACATACCTCTGCGAAGAAGGGTTTTCAAGTCTTGTTACGATCAAGACTAAAGCAAAAAACCGGCTGGATCCCCAGCATGACTTGCGGTGTGCTCTAACAATGAATATAAAGCCCAAATTTGAGAACCTCATACACAAAATGAAGCAGTTTCAAGGTAGCCACTGAGAAAACTTTTTGAGTTTTTGAAATTTGTTGTAGTCTTTTCTTCAATTGGTCACTGGTTATTCCCAAAGTGTGATTGCTAACCACTGAAGAAAAACTTATATATATATATATATATATATATATATATATATATATATATATATATATATATATATATATATATATATATATATATATATATATGTGTGTGTGTGTGTGTGTGTGTGTGTGTGTGTGTGTGTGTGTGACAGGATATGCAAATAAACTTCATTCTTTTTTTAACTTGTTTTCTTTCCCGTTTCAAATGTATTCAAAGTCATTGTGTTAGTAAATGTAAACTTACATAAATATAATAACGAAAGCTCATAAACATTTGCAAGCATAACTGTAACATGAAAATGGTTGGATTTATTACTACATGTTCACATATTTAGGGTCGCTACTCCAGGTTAAAACTGTATTTAGGGTCGCAACCAAAAAAGGTTGGGAAACACTGGACTATGCTAACGACCCGGCCGTCAGCACACGCTATAACTCACGCTTTTACACCTAGTTTCGCTTCTGGATCACTCCCTCAACTACCAATAAAAATAGAATGCATTCATCAGGAGAAATGACAAAATTTTATCTTGTTATTTCCTTTGCTACAAATACCAAAAGATTTATTCTGCATCGCTATAATTTATTAGCCATATGTTAACAGGACGAGAAAGTGTTGATTCACACTACACCAGCACGTAAACGAGCCGTGCCCGGACCGTCACCTAGCCAGAACAGCATGTCCTCACCTTCTGGACTCCGACAGTGCGGTGACTGTCGCTCCTGTTCTTCTACCCGGAAAGATCGCCATCTTTGCTAACCATGTTAAAGAATTCTATTGTACATGACTTGGCAGTAATGGCACTTCCTCTGGAAGATGATGAAAATTAAAGAGGACTTTGAGTACACAAATACGTAAAGAAAAAGGAAAATAAGATTGACATTTTATGAAAAACTTGATGAACAAAAATTCCATCAAACCTCAAGATATCAAAACCGCACAGATTCTCACAACCCCAATATTGCTGTAATATCTGTGGGACATGTCATACTGACACTCATGGTTCCGCACCAATAAAATTAATTTATATCCATAATTTACTAATACTGCACCATACCAAAGTGGGATCTCAGCTGAGGCAACTGCTGTGCTGGTGGCGGTCGGAAGCGGAACAATGTTCATACTTTCCAACACAAACAGGATCCGAACCGGGCAGCAACCAGCACGGACCGGCAAAATATTATCGCCGCCAATCCTGACCAGCAACTGTCGGTGACGGTCCGCGCCGGTGACGTGCCGGTCCGCTGCAGTGTGAATACGGCAATGTTTTCATCATTGAACATTATTTTGTCGGACCGGCACGGTACGTTACGTGCCGGTCACGTTACGTATAGTGTGAATCAACCCTATTAAGCACGCTAACATGCTCCGCATCGTAATGATATCTTTCTTCTTTCCCTGACAATCAGTCATTCCTCCCCGCTCCACTGATATACATGTGATTCCGCCTTTATCACATAATTTCCGTTAGTTCTTAATTAGCAACAGAATGAGGAGACTAGGAATGGTGGGACAATATATCCCCTCCCAATTACCATCGGGATACACACACACACACACACACACACACACACACACACACACACATTGCAGCAACATTATGTCCACCTGATTTTAAGTGAAAATCAAATGACAATTCCGGCACACCTGTTCGGGGAAATGAATAGCCTTGATTGGACATCTCTCTCTCTCTCTCTCTCTCTCGCTGCAGTTACAAGTGGGCTGCGTTAAATGAAATGGCAGTGGTGGGAGGGCGTGACGGAGGGTGACAGGGCGTGCAGTCAGACGTCTTATATTATGTGACTGCAGCGACGTAACGAGGTGAACATAATGCGGCAAAGACTTACTGTGGCGTGAAGTGGCTTAGCATTGTTGAGTGTAGGTGTGTGGGTTGTGTTGGGGTGGTGGGGGGGGGGGAGGAAGGAGGGTAATAAGTAGCATGATTTGGTTTAGCTCAATGAAGTGTGATATGGCGTGACATGACTCGTATCTGGTGAGGTTTTCAGCAGCGAGGGGGGTTGGGGGACAGTTTTAGGTGGGAGGGTGCGGGGTGAGGCACGGAGTAGCTAAAGAGACGGAGTATCGGAGAACAGTGAAAAGGTAAAGGCGGTGACGTGTGATCAAACAGACCTACCTATTTACCTACATACCTACACATTTTCTGCTACCTTCCTCCTTCTAATCCATATTTTCAGAGCTGTGGCCGCGTTTCTTTGGTTAGCAAGTCCCTATAATGTGGGTAAATCTTAAGAAGTAAATCTCTCACACACACACACACACACACACACACACACACACACACACACACACACACACAAGCAGCCACCCACCAGAGCGAAGACATGTTCCCCTTTTATTTTGTCCTTTCGTTTTTTACCTGAAGGTCAACTGAGGCGCGACAGAAATTCTTTATAATTCACGTGATGACTGTCGCGAAATTATTATACGTCGCTCATGAAATACAAACGACCTGTGTGTGTGTGTGTGTGTGTGTGTGTGTGTGTGTGTGTGTGTGTGTGTGTGTCCTCGCCGCCAAGGACGAGTGTCGACGCTTGTGTTTCCTGCCTCGACGATGTGTGTCTGTGGCGCAATGATGCATGTATTTCTTTTCTACTCATTTTTCATCATGTCTGGCTCACCCTGATTGTCTGGCGAGGTCTATTGCACGAAGAAATGGAGGAGGAGGAGAAGAGGAGGAGGAGGAGGAGGAAAAGGTTGGAAAGTTTCATTTAGTCGGCGTAACATCTGAAGTCATATGCCGGAGAGAGACAGAAGGGGAAGGAATAATTAGAGGAGAAGCGAACAGATCACAGGAGACGGGACACAACCCCCGATTAATACCTGGTACCCATTCACTGGTGGGTGGACAGGGGCGTAGGGTATCGGAAAAGACGAGGAGGAGGAGGAAGAGGAGTAGTTGTAGTAATAGGAGGAGAGGAAGGAGGAGGGGAAGGACACAGATGCCAGTCCTAACTTAACTAGGGTCTCTGTGTTAGGCCGGGATTACTGACTCGATGTAAGTATAAGAGTGATCGCGATGGTGCAGGTGTTTGACTGGCCTAGCGATCGTAAAGGTATTAAGTTAGGTTAGATAAGGTTAGGTTAGGTTAGGTAAGGTTAGATTAGGTTTTAATAAAGTGAGGTTCTGCAGAGGGTAGTGGTGAAGTGAGGTTTTGAAGAGATGTTGCAAGGGTGGTCATGTTGTTACTGTGGTGGTCGGGTGATAGAGGTTAGCTTGTGATGGGTTGTGGTAGGTCGTGAAAAGTGGAATGATGATGATAGTTATATAAGTAGTGGTTGTGAAGGGATTAAAAGATTAAGTTGAAAAGATTAAGTTGCAAGGCGGGTGAGGGAGTAGTTTTGATGGAGTGCGATGGGGAATGTTGATGGTGAATGTAATGGAAGGAAAGGTGGTGCAGGTGGAGATAGTGGTGGTGGTGGTGGTAGTGGTGGTGGTGGTAGCGGCGGTAGTAACAATAGGAACAAACAAATTAAGAGAAAAGTTCCCTAAACCCATCTGTATCTGAATAAAAGATCGCCCTTCTCTCTCTCTCTCTCTCTCTCTCTCTCTCTCTCTCTCTCTCTCTCTCTCTCTCTCTCTCTCTCTCTCTCTCTCGCTCTCTCACTCTTTGTTCTTACACACACACACACACACACACACACACACACACACACACACACACACACACACACACACACAAACTCATTTCATGCAGCAAAAATATTTTCGATTTCGATTTATTTTTACCGTTTTTTCTGTCTTCCACGTCAAAATTTGTAAAAGTCGTTAGTTTTTTTTAGGTCCATCACCGTCATCGTAAATATTTGGAAGTTACTTTTCTTTCATTCAGTGCTAGTCCTTTTGCTGTTGTTGTTGTTGTTGCTGTTTACTTGAAATATATGGTTATTTCTCTTATCAGACTTCGCTCCGTTTAATTAAAGGCCAATTAATCAAACAAATAAGTTAATCATTCTCTCTCTCTCTCTCTCTCTCTCTCTCTCTCTCAAATCATACCCCATTTTCTTTTATTCTTCGCCATTTACTTTACCGTTTTCTAGTTTTATTTCATTTTATTTCTTCCTCAGTCCAACTTTTTCGTTTTCCTCCCTTTCTTTGCGCCACGTTTCGTAATATCACCCTCCAACCTCTTTCCTCACGCCCATTTTCTCTTCCTTTCCTCGCATTCTCTCCTCTCAGCCCGTTTCTCTCCTCGTCCGGCATACGCTCTCTCTCTCTCTCTCTCTCTCTCTCTCTCTCTCTCGCTAACGTCATTGAACCGAGAAACCCACGTCGAGAGTTCACCAAAGGACAAGAACGTAAGGTTTTATTTACTATTTAGACAGAAAATAAGGAAAAGCCGATAGAAGTTAGAAAAATATAAATAAAATTACTCTCTCTCTCTCTCTCTCTGCTGGGATTTCACGGCTTAATTTTTCACCTTCCAATTTTTGCCTGGAATCCCCGACCCAACGTGTGTGTGTGTGTGTGTGTGTGTGTGTGTGTGTATACCATGACCCATAATATTATACACAGCAGTGACATGACCAAATGGCACGAGCACAGAGAGAGAGAGAGAGAGAGAGAGAGAGAGAGAGAGATTTACATAGATTTACATAGATTTACATAGAAAATCAGACCACACAGACCCCATGGTCCAGACTTGGTGGTCTGTCCTTAAACCTAAGTGATTTTACATTAATCAGAAGACTCCAAAACGTTGCATTTCTACTCTAGTTGATATTAAGTTGAAGGAAGTGACGGTCGAGCTTATTTTTGAAGGAGTCAATCGTGTTACACTGGACCACTGACGGTGGGAGCTTATTCCATTCTCGCACTACAACGTTGGTGAAGAAAAATTTGGTGCAGTCTGAATTTACTTGTCTACATCTGAGTTTTACGCCATTGTTCCTCGTGCGCAAAGTGTCATCGATCATAAACAATGTTGATCTGTCTACATTCGTGAAACCATTAAGTATTTTAAAACATTCGATCAGTTTTCCTCGGAGGCGACGTTTCTCAAGAGAGAACATGTTAAGGGTAGAAAGCCTTTCTTCGTAGGATTTGTTGCGCAAGGAAGGGATAATTTTCGTTGCCCGACGCTGAACACCTTCTAATTTAGCAATATCCTTTGCATGGTGGGGAGACCAAAACTGTACCGCATATTCCACGTGGGGTCTGACTAAACTGTTGTAGAGCGGGAGTATTACATCTTTATTCTTAAATAAAAAGTTTCTTTTAATGAAGCCCAACATTCTGTTCGCTTTATTTGCTGCATCGATGCATTGCTGTGAGAATTTGAGGTTTGCCGCGATTTTGACCCCCAAGTCCTTGACGCATTGAACGCTTTTGAGTTTAACGCCGCGCATTTCGTAATCAAACTTTTTATTCCTCGTTCCAACTTGAAGGACCTGGCACTTGTCTACGTTAAAGGGCATCTCCCATCTATCCGACCAAGCTGAAATTTTGTGCAAATCCTCTTGGAGGCTTTGCCTGTCTTCTTCAGTGAGAACCGAGTTGCCAATCTTTGTGTCGTCTGCAAATTTACTAATGCGGTTATTGAGTCCAACATCCACGTCGTTGATGTAAATAATGAAGAGCACTGGGCCAAGAACCGAGCCCTGAGGGACGCCACTAGTGACAGGCGCCCACTCTGAGTTAAATCCGTCAATCACTACTCTTTGTTGTCTGTTGCTCAACCAATTCGCGATCCATTGGTTTACCTGACCGTCAATACCTATTTGTTTTAATTTGTAAAGTAATTTATGATGGGACTTTATCAAACGCTTTCTGAAATCAAGATAGACTACGTCCAGTGATTTGGTTACGTCATAAACAGTGAAGAGGTCGTTATAAAAGGTTAATAGATTTGATAGGCAGGATCTTTTGTTTCGAAGCCATGTTGTGAGTCCCCAATTAATGAGTGGCTTTCAAGGTAACTCACAATTTTGTCTCTAATTATGCCTCAAGTAGCTTACCTACAACCGAAGTTAGACTAATGGGCCTGTAATTACCTGGTACTTTTTGTCTCCTTTCTTAAAAATCGGTGTCACGTTAGCCTTTTTCCAATCTGAAGGGACAATGCCTTGTCGCAAGGACATATTGAATACGGTTGTGAGGTAGGAGAGTATTTCGCTCTTTGTTTCTTTCAGCAGAGTTGGATATACTTTATCAGGTCCAGGACTTTTATTTGTTTTAAGTGATTTGAGGGCTTTAAGGACTTCATCGGGTTTTATTTCAAAGTTAGACAATGCATGCTCGGGATTTACATTAGTACTGGTGTTGGTGGTGGTGGTGGGAGGACTGTTATTATTAAACACCGAGGAAAAGTAATTATTTAATAGGTTTGCAACGTGTTGGCTGTCAGTCACTAGTGCTCCGTCGCTGTTTATTAAAGGTCCAATTCCACTTCTGATCGCCTTTCTGTTGTTTATGTAACTGAAGAAGGATTTCGGATTATTTTTACAGTTGGCTGCAATATTTTCTTCATATC
Organism: Eriocheir sinensis; assembly: GCF_024679095.1. Taxonomy (NCBI): domain Eukaryota; kingdom Metazoa; phylum Arthropoda; class Malacostraca; order Decapoda; family Varunidae; genus Eriocheir; species Eriocheir sinensis. The sequence goes on along the minus strand of NW_026111303.1, from coordinate 5,392 downwards.
TACGCTTTGCCTGATGCACTAATCTTTTTACTCGTCGCCTTGCATCATTGTAAAGTCTAATGTTTTCGGGCGTGCTTTGGTCTTTCTTTAACCTGTAAGACAATTTTCTCTCCTTGACTGAGTGTTTAATTTCGCTATTAAACCAAGGTGGACTTTTATTAGTGTTAATTCGCTTCTCGCACAAGGGGACAAATGTGTCCTGCTGAGTGAGTAAGTGATTTTCAAGTTTAGCCAGGCGTCCTCTGCATTGCCGTCATCTGATAGTTGCATATCTATTAGTTTTCGTCGGATTTCTACGAAGTTGGCTCTTTTGAAATTGGGCACCTTAACTTTATTTTCAGTCACCGATGTTTGAGCTCTAATGTCAACGCGCACTAGTTTATGATCGCAGGAACCGAGGTGTTCTCCTACCGTGACATTACTGACTAGGTTATCTTGGGTCGCTATAACAAGGTCAAGTATGTTATTTTGTCGAGTTGGTTCAGAAACCATTTGGCTTAGATAATTTTCCTCTAGAAATTCGATCATTCTATGGGACTCACCTTCTGTACCCGACAGTGTCGCCCAGTCGATATGGGGGAGGTTAAAGTCTCCTAGTATCAGTGAGTCGCTGTTATTAAGTGACTGCCTTAAGACGCTGTACATTTCAAGAGAGAGAGAGAGAGAGAGAGAGAGAGAGGGGAAAGAGACAAACTGCGCCATAGACAAAGATAAGAGACAAATCACACAGACAGACACACAGAAATTGCCACAAAGACACATACCAACAGACAGAGAAGAGAAAGAACAAAGACGAAAAAGGATTGGAAAAGTTACAAACATCACAAGCATCAAATTATCGTAACAGTCTAAAAGTGATGTCAGTGAACAAGCTCTCCTCCACTGTTCCACCATTATTTACAACAACAAATAAATAAATAAATAAATAAATAAATATGAAACGGTAAGTTGATGATGGTGCTGGATTTGTATAACTCTCTCTCTCTCTCTCTCTCTCTCTCTCTCTCTCTCTCTCTCACACACACACACACACACACACACACACACACACACTGGAAAAAAACTCAACTAGCACATAAAAAAAATATTCTAAATCGTATAACTTTCAAACCATATATATACAAAAAAAACATGTACATGCACCTTTTTTTTTTACGCTGAATTACATCAATCTGGAAAAAAAAGTTAGTGGGGCGGGAAAGGCTTTTTTTTTTTCAAGTCACCTGACCTGTCCGTTTTTTTATTGCCATCTTTGTTACCTAAAACATAAAGGTGAGGTGTTACTTGGAGGGGCCGCGGCGAGCATAGTGAGCCTACATACCTACCTACCTACCTACGTGCTTTTCGTGGTGTGTGAGGTGAGGCGTGTCCGGCACCCCTCATGGCCACAAAGCACACACCTCAAGGGAATAATTTGCTTCTACACGCCAACTAATATGTCTTCGCAGGTTGAGCTTTCGGCAGGGCATGACTGACACATATATACATCAATGGCTCGTTATCGTCAAGCTTCTATCGGCATACTCTCAAATCTTTCCAACGTATGAACTGGGATCCTAAGGTTGGTATTAAAAAACACTCTAGCTTCTTACATCAGCCATTTCTAAAGGTCAAAGAGGGGGTCAGTCGGGCTCCAGTGGGTATTTCTTCAGGTTCATGGTACAGAAGAAGACTCACACTACCACCAGGGTCATAAAACTACCCCTGGAAATGCCCACAACTCCTACGAAAGCCTTGTCAAATATGTGTTTCTTCAGGTTCATGGTACAGAAGAAGACTCACACTACCACCAGGGTCATAAAACTACCCCTGGAAATGCCCACAACTCCTACGAAAGCCTTGTCAAATATGTGTTCTTGGGCGGCGATGTGTCTTGTAATACGACCCTAAATATCGCTGTTTCTATTGTCATACTCTCAAATCATCCTTACTTGTAAATAAAAGTCTTAAAATGTTGTCTAGTTTACATCGTCGCTCGGTAATCCTTCCTACTTGTTAATGGAGGTCCTTCAATCGTTAAGTTTCTGTCGGCATACTTTCAAATCCTTCCTTCTTCCAAACTGAGGTCTTATATCACTCGCTGCTTTTATTATCATACTTTCAAATCATCCTTACTTGTAAACAGAAGTCTTAAAATGTTGTCTAGTTTACATCGTCGCTCGGTAATCCTTCCTACTGTTAAAGGAGGTCCTTCAATCGGTAGGTTTGTCGGCATACTTTTAAATCCTTCCTACTTGCAAACTGAGGTCTTATATCACTCAAATCCTTCTTACTTGTTAACGGAGGTCTTACTATCGTCAAGTTTCTATCAGTATAATATAAATTCTAACCATAAAGTGGAAGCATCCCTCACGCCCGTTGCACGAGAAGATGAGTTAACCACCGAGGTCGTGTTCAGTAAAAATGCTCGCTACCTAGTCGTTTACTTTATATCGTTAGTGTAATCTTTTCTACTTGTTAACGGAGGTCCAATTAGCGTTAGTTTTCTACCAGCATGCTCTGAAATCCTTCTTATCCCTAAACTGGAAGCATCTCTCACACCCGTAGTACGAGAAGACGTTAACACCCGAGGTAGTGTTTATGCTCGCTCGCTCGTTAATGCTCGTTACCTTGTAGATAGTCAGCTGATCGTCGCTGCCAGCTGGGTTAATCAACGTAGCGTGCCCATTATGATAATTCAAGTAATACGTAACTTTGTTTCGCACGCGCCTCATTTGCTATTATCACGTTTTGACATTTATATTACGCAGCCTTGGAGACACGTTAAACCGAGCGAATATTTTCACACTCGGATATGGCAACACCGCAGTCATCGCGCCTCCGCACCTCCAAAATATACATACATCACGTAATTTCTTCCACACACTTTACGGAGTGAAGAAAAGTCACCCTGTCACGCGCATCGAGGCCCTGGTTGTCGGGCTCACAAATGGCAGCAGTATCGGGCAAGAAACGAGCTGATCGCAGAGTAAAAGGACGGAGGAGTACTACGACACTAACGTGGTTAAAATGTACATACGGCACGATACAATAATTGCTTAACAGCCGCTATAAGGGTAAGTGGGTGGAGGCGAGGAGGCACACGTGCACACATCCCCTCCCACCTCCCCCTCCGCGGCTGCTGCTTCCTACTAGTAGATGCGAGCATAAGGGCTTTGCTAGAGCCCGGTAGGCCTAAACAAGGCAGCTCCTTACTGCGGGTGGCGCGGGGTCGGTGCATGCATGGACTCGACGACTGACTGGGTGAGATTAAACAAAAACTAGGAGAGAGAGAGAGAGAGAGAGAGAGAGAGAGAGAGAGAGAGAGAGAAAATGTGTGTGTGTGTGTGTGTGTGTGTGTGTGTGTTTGATTACACAAAAAAATTGTAATTATAGATCCTTTGTCGTTTACCCGCAGTAACGTAACATTCAATAACATTCATTTTCCAGAGGTGGCGCCACAGCACGCCCGGTGACAACGGCGGCGCCCGGCGGGACACGGTTGGCCCCACACACACACACACACACTACGCGGCAGACAGTACGCAGCGCGAGTGGGAACAACTGGCGTCGTTTAATGGATATGCAATCAGTCAGTTTACTTGATGAATGGATTTCGCCATATGCTTGCAGTTTACTTCATTACAATTGCTAAACACATCAAGTGGTCAAACAGCACGTAAAAACCATTCATGATGACGCAAGAATGTGCTCGTGTAGCTTCAATCGTCAGGGTCACCCACAAGCTCATCACAAAAAATTACATGACATACCAATATAAAACATAACATAGCGTAACATAACATGCGCTTCGTAGTATTCATGGCACAGACATCTAAACAACCCCCTCCTTCCCCTCTTCAAGTGTACGTCACTTATTTCAACGAAACCCTTCCTTCAACTGCTTATTCAGTTAAGCAACTACAAGCCGGATTCACTCTGTAGCTCTAGAATTGGGCACTGTGCTGTGGAGCTAATACAAAGAAGCAAAATGACAAGCATATGTCACCCTAATTACCTCTCACGGTCATTGAACATTCGAAGCAATTTCTAAAGTTCATTACATTATCATTCCTGCACTGATAAAATGTACAAATTTAGGCTTTAAAACTATCCAATTCATCGTCAAAGCCAGACGGCGTCACTTGTCAATATCTAGACAACAACCTGCTTACAATAATGTTCCGTTCACTTCACACTTACATGACCTCGCGCCACCACGACCCCGCGGCGCTGCTGTCCGTCCTCCGCCCTCGATGCTTTTAATCGGATGTCGTCTCTGATCACTAATGAGAAATACCGTCACCCGCCGCCCCGCGCCCACCTTACCGCCGAGTAGGTAGACAGTTGACAATGCGCTATAACTGGCTCGCCCCAGGCTCTTCCTCCCTTGTGAGCAGGGGTACCAATATCGCCCTCCCCCCACCCCACCCCACCCCAGCGCCGCCCCATTCTTTCGCGTGATAATTAACTGTTATTCCTGTCGCGTAAACTAGTTCGTGTAAACTCATTATCATTAAACACCTGATTAAATAGATACTCAGAGGTTTTTAGTGGCCTATTAGATAATGCTTCAAGGCTGCAGCCCCGGCACGCGACACACTGGCTGCGATGACGTCACGCTGAACCGCCAGCTCGAGGCCCCGATCACCCGTGTCGTTTGGCAAGTAGGTACTACCAGTTAACAGCTAACCAGATGCGTGTGTGTGTGTGTGTGTGTGTCAAGGGACTCCAGAACACTCTCAAGACTCATAAGCCTGAAAAATACACAAGTTTTTTTTTACTTCGGCGAATCTTTTGACTTCCCTTGAATGACTCGAAAAAGCTTCAATTTTTCCCTTTAAAATGGTTGAGGTTGTTGTTTGTTTGTTTGTTTCAAGCAAGATGGCTGGTGTTGGTACTTGCTGCCTACAAGCGTGTGCTGAAGAGTAGTGAATGAAAGAGGAGATGGGAGACGGTGATGATCAAATTACCCATGGTTTGTGATACGTCATGCCCCCCTCCCCTTCTCTCACCTCCTCCTCCATCCTCACAGCTCCTCTCCCTCTCCTGTACACCCACACACCCCTTTACCAACCCCCCTCGCCTACCTCCCGCCAGCAACCCTCTGTCACCGCCCCTCCTCCCCATCCCTCCCTACTTCTCCTACTCGCAATATTCCAATCTCTCTCATCCCCTATACTTCATTCTCCTCTCCCCGTAGGCCACCCAGTATACCCTGTCCACCTCCACACAGCCATACTATAGGCATTCTTTCCTTCCTTCAACTCTCCACCACTCAGTATTTCTCCCCTACCCAAAACGATGATGGTCATTTCGCCCACACTATGGTGATGATAATGATACGGGATGATGGTTTGCGTATTAAATCATTTTCATGATGGAAGAATATCATAAGTATTATATGTGGGCG
>NW_026111302.1:0-15781 GCF_024679095.1 Eriocheir sinensis | reverse complement strand
AGCTGCTGTTTGCTCAAGATTGTTCACCACAGCTGCAACAAAAGAAAATGGTCTCAGGAGAGACTATTTTGAGGACCTTTCACCTGCGGTGATACCATTCCTGGCAGCTATTGCACTGAACCATAAAGGTTCCTTCTTTATGCGGCTTCCTGCAGTGACAATAGACTTTAATGGATTCCTTGCTGTAGAGTGTCCCCTCTCTCTCTACTATGGAGCAGGGAAACCGTCCCATCTTTCCAGTAAGATAGCAAGAAGCTAGATGGTCTCTCATCTTGTCCTGGTAGTAGAAGTGACCCTGTGGGTCATCTCCAAAGCAGAGGCTGGTCGCAATGGCTACAGCAAATAGCGCACAGTCACTTCCTCCAACTTGATTCTGTATTTGTGGTCTTACTACTGTAAAAGAAGAATTTGGAGTCTTTATCATGGCTGAAAGTTGATCAAGGAAATTTTCCCTATCAGGCCTATTCAATTTGAAATCCATGGACTCGTATACATTCAATGTATCGATTGGACATCCTATATTACTGATTGTCACCCAATGACACCCTCCAACATTTACAATTGGAATGAAAGATTCTGACCTGTTTATTGCATGGGTGCATGACTCTACTGTATATATACATGTAGATTGCAGGCCACCAATGTTAGGGAAGTCATCAGCCAACAAAGCCTGAGCATGATCTATGTGCTCATCAGACAACTGCAAAGAGGGTCTGAGAATCTGCTCCCTCAACATGTTTGGGTTACGGTGCCTTGGAGACCGTGTTGTATTAATTCTGCGACTTTTTCTGGGTGTCAGGGCATCTTCACTTGCTTCAATAGAGACAAGTACCTCTGAGGTAGAGGATTCAGCTGTGGCTACTACGTCTGTTCCATCTGCTGGTGTCACAGATTGGACGGACTGCACACAAAGATGAAAGTGGCCTCTTGCACAAACGACTTTCTGTAAGGGCCTAAGTTGTTCATAAGGAACTCGACTTTTCAGAGAAATGCCAGGTTTATCCACATCTTCCTAGGTAACACGCTGGTAGTCATCAATAGCAGTTATTCTGAAAAAGAAAAAAATACATTACTTACTGGAAAATGATGGTATTTTTTTTTTTTTTTTTTTTTTTGTGTGTGTGTATAAGTTCTTCTTGATATGTTTCTTTATACCTGTCATCAGTAGCTATGTATCACATTCTGGGACTAGGGGCGCAAGAGTAATCGAAAGGATGTAAGAAAGAATGAGCTAACGGCTTAGTACACCAACAGTAGGAGTCTCAGGAACAAGAGAGATCTACTGAGGGGGAAAGCATGTGTCGAGAAATTCGACATTATAGCTATCACAAAAACATGGGTGGATACTGCAAACAAAAACTTTATGTCGGAGTATGAAATAGATGGTTATCAGATGTTTCACAAAGATAGAAAGGGAAGAAGGGGAAGGGGGGTGGCACTTTATGTTCAAGACACACTTAAATATTCCGCTAACAATTCTGTTCAAACAAATGGCGACTCAGAATAAGTTTGGGTGGACGTCCACAAAGGGAAAGACAAACTAAATCTAGGTGTTCTTTACAGGCCACCAAACCTTAGAAGGCAGGACAGTGATATATTACTACAAGAGAGATAGGTAGGGCGAGCAGGGATTTTAACTATAGGAATGTAGAGGGGAGGCGTGGTGGGTGATCTAGAATTTGAGGATTTTCTGAAAGTAATACATGATAATTTTCTCAAGCAGGCATTGACTGAGCCCACCAGGGGTAACAACACTCTAGACTTGGTCTTATCAAATAACGAGAATATGATCAGCGAGCTAGATGTTGGGGGAGAATTAGGTGGCAGTGATCACAAGAAAATTAGGTTTAAATTGGACTGGGCGGTGACCCATGAACTCAACCCTGTGATGGTGCCTGACTTTAGAAGAGCTGATTATGACGGGCTTAGAAGACACCTTGAGGAGGTAAATTGGGGAACCTTAGGGCTGGATGAGGGCCAGATCTCAGGGCTGGAACCGGAAAGACAGGGGAATTATGTAAAAATGACCTACACTAATTTAGTTAGAGTAATTGCAGAGGGTCAGAGACAACTGTTACATATTCCCTATCAAGCATGTAGGAATGAAAATAACGACTCCAAATGGATGACCCGCAGACTCAAGCATGAGATAGGCTTGAAGAGAGGTATTTATAGGAAAATAAAGATCGGAGAAACCCACCTCAAGGGTAGGTATGTTGAGCTAACCAGGTCGGTGAAGAAGAACACCCGCCTAGCAAAAATAAATTATGAGATTAGGGTCACCAACGAGGCCCAGAGCGATCTCAAGGGCTTCTTCAAATTGTACAGAACAAAAACAAGGGACATAATTGGACCGTTAAAAACTAACACAGGTGAGCTCGTTGAGAATGGAGAAGATATGAGCCAAATGATGAATGACTATTTCCTCTCAGTTTTCACGCCGGATTATCTAACAACCATTCCGGAGAGAGTTCAGGTATATGAGGGCGAAGGAACGACAAGTTGAGTGATGTGATCATCACTAGGCAAGTAGTCCAGGACGAGATTAGTAGGTTGAAGAAAAATAAATCGCTGGGCCTGGACGAAGTATTCCTAAGGGTGCTGAAAGTGTGCAAGGAGGTCCTCAGTGGCCCGCTTACTGATATCTTTAAGATGTCGGTAAATTCTGAGTATGTGCCCAATCAATGGAAAGTAGCTAATGTGACGCCGATTTTAAAAAACGGAGACACAAGTCAGCCACTTCAAATTATCGCCCAAATAGCTTAACATCAGTTGTAGGAAAGATGTTGAGTCAATTACAGCCGGGAGCATTCAGGATCATCTAGAAAAGCATAGTTTAATACATGATTCACAGCATGGATTCACAAAGGTAGGTCTTGCCCTACTAACCTGTTGTCCTTCTATACTAAAGTAATCGAGGCGGTTGACCGAAATGAAAACTATGACATATTGTATCTAGATTTCAGTAAAGCGTTCGACAAAGTTCCCCATCACCAGCTATTACTAAAATTACAGGCTCACGGCATAGATGGGAAAGTTTTGAACTGGATCAGGGCGTGGCTTAGTGGTAGGAATCAGAGAGTGCAAATCAATGGTAAATAATATGAATGGGGCAGTGTTGCGAGTGGAGTCCCACAAGGGTCGGTGCTGGGTCCTCTGCTTTTTATTATTTACATCAATGACTTGGACACAGGAATTAGTAGTGATGTCAGCAAGTTCGCAGATGATACCAAGATCGGCAGAGTAATCCTATCAGACAGGGACGCTCCAGGATGAGCTTGACAGACTATATGATTGGGCGGGGAAGTGGCAGATGGAATTCAATGTCGGGAAGTGTAGCATTCTGAGTGTAGGTAGGAATAACCCCTCACACAATTACTCCTTAAATGGCACTCCTCTAAGCAGGTCGGGGCGTGAGAGAGACTTAGGAGTCCTAGTGAGCATGACCTCCGTCCTAGGGCTCAATGCATTCAGGCTAAAATTCAGGCAAACAGAGTACTTGGTTTCATCTCAAGGAGCGTAAGCAATAGGAGCGCTGCAGTCATCCTCAAACTTTATTTAGCACTAGTTAGACCTCATCTCGATTATGCAGTTCAGTCCTGGTCCCCTAGTATAGAATGGATATCAAGATGTTAGAATCTGTACAGAGGAGGATGACAAAGCTGATTCAGGGGGTGAGAAACTTGCCTTATGAAGACAGGCTGAAGCATTTAAATCTACACTCGCTAGAAAGGCGAAGGTTGCGAGGAGACTTGATCGAAGTCTAGAAATGGATGAAGGGATTTAATAAAGGGGATGTCAATAAGATTTTGATACTAAAAGAGCCAGGTAGGACGCCTAGCAATGGTTTCAAGTTAGACAAATTAAGATTTAACAAAGACATAGGCAAGAATTGGTTCACCAATAGAGTGGTGGACGAATGGAACAGGCTTGGGGGCCATGTTGTGGATGCCAATATCGTAGATACATTCAAGAAGAGGTTAGATAAAGCCATAGATGGTGAGGTAAGGTTGGGTGGAGTGTACAGGAGCTGTCTTGTATAGGCCAACCGGTCTCTTGCAGACCCCTTACATTATTATGTTCTATTAAAAATGTGTTATTTCTTTACCTATATGGTCCTGTCCAGTTTATCTTGTTTTCCACCTCTACGTCCAACATTTCGCATGTTCCGCTTGAGGACTACATCCCCTGCATGGAAGTCAGAGATTCTGATACCTTTTTCTTGCCTCTTCTTATATGTTTGCTTTTGCTTGTTTTGGGCCACAGTCACATTCTTCAGCACCTATGTATTGAGAGTTATGTTAGGTTTACATTTTCAACTTTGTTTGTATAAAATAAAAAATAAAAAATTATCTAATATCTAATATCGATAAACTAATTTTAATATTCTAATCATATAACACATTCTAATATCTAACACTTAAAAGTTCCTATATACCTTCTCATGTATGACGGTCATTTCTGCCATGCGGTGTTTTACGAATTCCTACCTCTCAGTGTCAGACACTTCTTGTATATCAGATGGAGGGAGACCCACATGCATCTGTGTACAGTAATTGGACAAATTAATCATGATGATGATATAGGAACAGTATATGGGTCATATATAAGAAAAAAGTGATATATCAGTATGTAGTTTGTGTGTGTGTGTTTTTGCAGCCTTCATAATACCTGCAAAGAATACAGATAACCTTACCCATATTTAAAATATTTAAAATTTGATTGAAACTATTTGTGAGAGAGAGAGAGAGAGAGAGAGAGAGAGAGAGTGTGTGTGTGTGTGTGTGTGTGTGTGTGTGTGTGTGTGTGTGTGTGTGTGTGTGTGTGTGTGTGTGTGTGTGTGTGTGTGTGTGTGTTTCTAAGTTCATGTAGAACAGTGTGGGCTCACTCACGTTTTGCACACAGTTGGGGTGCCTCCCAAACATAAGATATAATGGTGAAGATATTGTGGAGGCTTGCTTTGATATGCGCATTCTGAAGGCAATATCAGACAAAAACTCATCCCAGTTATCTTGAGCATCATTAGCCATCATCTTGATTCTTGATTTCAATGTTTGGTTTGTCCTCTCAGTCAGGCCATTTGTTTGAGGGTGATATGAACTTGTGACAGAGTGTTTTATGCTGTAAGTTTGGCAGAGTTCATCGATAAGCTGAAAACAAACAGAGATAATAAATATATAAATACAATATGTATGTATGTATGTATGTATGGATCTATATCTAGCTATCTATCTATATACATCTATCTGTCAATCTACCAAGGCTGTCTCCCCCAAAATGGGGTAGCCAAGGAAGACACAACTTCACATTCACACCCATTCACACCACTGACAGAGAAGAGACAGGACTCTGCCCACAGCTTACATAAGAACATAAGAACATAAGAACGCAGGAGTCTGCAAGAGGCCAGTAGGTCTGTACAGCAGCTCCTTTGACCCTAAGCTCCCGTGTATCTAACCCCACCTAATATCGCTGTCCATGAATTTATCTAGTCTATTTTGAATGTGACAATTGTATTGGCACTCACCACATTACTAAGCCTATTCCACTCATCCACCACCCTGTTAGTAAACCAATTTTGCCTATGTCCCTGTTGAATCTGAATTTATCAGTTTAAACCCGTTACTTCGTGTCCTACCCGGTTCTCTTACCAACAAAACCTTATGAATGTCTCCTTATTAAAGCCCTTCATCCATTTATAAACCTCGATCATGTCTCCACGCACCCTTCGCCTTTCTAGAGAATGCAAGTTTAACTGTTTGAGTCTTTCCTCGTATGGCAAGTTTCTCAACCCCTGAATCATCTTAGTCATCCTCCTCTGCACCGATTCTAACATTTTGATATCCATTCTATAGTAGGGTGACCAGAACTGAACCGCATAGTCAAGATGAGGTCTAACTAATGCTAAATATAGTTTGAGGAAGACTTCGGGCTTCTGTTGCTTACGCTCCTTGAAATAAATCCCAGTACCCTATTAGCTCGATTTCTAGCTTGAATGCATTGTGCCCTTGGACGGAGATCAGAGCTCACTAAGACCCTAAATCCTCTCGCACCCAGACCTACTTATGAGAGTGTCATTTAAGCAATAGTTATGTGAGGGGTTGTTCCTACCTACACTCAGAATACTGCACTTCCCTACATTGAACTCCATCTGCCATTTATCCGCCCAGTCATATAATCTGTTGAGTTCACCTTGGAGAATACTAGCGTCCTGATCCGACTCAATTACTCTACCGATCTTGGTATCATCTGCAAATTTACTAACATCACTACTAATTCCTGTGTCTAAGTCATTGATATAAATAATAAACAAAAGTGGACCTAATACCGAACCTTGTGGGACCCCACTCGTAACACATCCCCAGTCAGATCTTTTCCATTGATTTGCACTCTTTGCTTCCTATTGCTAAGCCGCCTTGACCCAGTTCAAAACTTTACCCTCTACTCCGTGAGCCTGTAATTTAAGCAACAGTCGTTGGTGAGGAACTTTGTCAAACGCTTTACTAAAATCAAGATAGATTACATCATAATTTTCATCTCTGTCAACCGCCTCAAATACTTTATTGTAGAAGGACAAGAGATTGGTGAGGCATGACCTACCTTTGTGAACCCATGCTGCGAGTCGTGAATTAGCTATGTTTCTCTAAATGCTCCCAATGTTCCTGGCTATTATGGACTCCAGCATCTTCCCTATAACCGATGTTAAGCTAATTGGGCGATAGTTTGAAGCAACTGACCTGTCCCCTTTTAAAAATCGGCGTCACGTTAGCTACTTTCCATAGGCTCGGCACATAGCCATTTACCGACATCTTAAAGATGTCGGTTAGTGGGTCACTGATTATATCAGCTTGGACAGTTTCTTTCCAGAACAAGGTCCCTTCATTAGCAAGTACCTTCTCCTACCACACCTGATTGTGTGAGACCACTGTTGTGTAGTGTCTCCCTCACAACTGCTTTCCATTTGCTTCTGTCATGCACAATCATTCTACTATGCTCAGTGTCAGTCTTCTTCCCTTAAGACCTCCTTCATACTATCTCTCCATCCTATATGGCTGACCTCGCAAGCAATAGGATGGTAGTTTGAGGACTGGGTGGTCACTCTTCTTTGGAACCAGTTGAATGCAGGCATACTTACAGCAAGAAGGAGGTAGAAATTGAAAGAAAGAGATGGAAAAGTTTCACCAGGCAAGGTGCATGCACGGAAGCACAGTTTTTTAGAACGATAGGAGGGATTCCATCAGGACCATAAGCCTTCTGAGGGTTAAGCCCAGATATGGTATGAAGAACATCATTGTGAAAAATTTCAATCTGAGGGATGAAATACGCAGAGGAAGTAAGGAGGAAGGAACATGCACAGAACCATCCAGAGTGGAGTTGTTAGCAAAGGTTTGAGGAAAGTGTTCAGCTTCAGAGAAAGGGGAGAAACTGTACCTTGGCATTGAACTCCTTCCCCTGATCACTGAGGAGTCTTTGAGGTGGCCCAAACCTAAAAATAAGGAAGAAATACCATATTGACCCATTTTTGCATGACAGTTGGAGTTTTCCATTCGTCATAAACCATATTAATGTTCCACAATCCACATGCATGCTGGTTAGTAATTGTACATCCATGCAAACATTACTTGATTGAATAGCATGCGCAAGAAGGAGGTTATGTCATATATGTAATGGAATGAAGACAACAAGATCAGGTGTTAAATGATTACCGTGAGATGAACTCCTTAATGCAACGGTGGACCCCAGCAGCCGTTTTATCCTCAAGGAAAATAATCCACATATTTGGTATAGCGGTCCACAAAAACACATATGTGTCTGTGGCCCTTGTGTCATATTTAAAGGACCTGTGCAGGAATAGCATTAAATTAATAATTTTGAAATATAAAACACATGTTAAATGAAATTACCTTCAGATCAATTCATTACATGGGAAGCATTCCCCAAACAATAAGTTCAAGGTCTCTACCAACTAAATCAACTCCTACCAATTCCAGTGGCTGCTTGACTTTGATTGGTAGCAGGGCAGGGCCTGAGTCTTTAGGTTGCTAAATTTTTGGCAGTAGTCACACCTCACAATCTGATACAGGCAACTTGTTAACTTCACGAGACAATATTTCTCTTCTTTACAATAGGATATTTTACATGTGTATGCATCACTGAAATGGTGAAACTGAACACACAATGTACTGTCTAATCACTTACATAGTCTTTGACATAATCCCTCATCCTGGCCAGTAATAATAAGAGGCAATGTTTTCCTCTGTGGAATGTTGACCACAGTGGCCTGCATTATCATGATACTGGGCAGGATGCCAATATGTCCTCCTGATGTAGGAGAACCTTCCGCCGCCTCCCTCGGCCCTTTGATGAGATATAGTTTATCTGTAAAATCATGCATGAGAATTTATAGCAATCGCATTGTCCATTGAGCTTCGTTTTCCTTATAGCCCAGCGCGTGCGCACACACACATACACACAGATATGTTACTTTATATCCAGACACATGCTTTTGTTTCTGCCATATACTTATAAAATATCTGGCATTTGGCAATAGGAACACAGACAATAAACTTCATTTTTTCAGTATTTATGTTGTATGAATTTTGGTTGAATCTTGAGTTTTTCCCATTAATGGTACTGTGTTTTTATAAGGCAGAGGTATAGGCCCCATTTTACAATGACTCACACAGGCATGCATGTCAGCAAGAAGCACTGCAGTGACAAAACACAATACATCAAACATGTAACCTAGAAATCAATATCAATATTTCACCCATCACCAACAAAGGAAAATAAGGTCAAGGTCAATGGCGTCGTTAGCCTTGGGCTTCCGGGGCTTGAGCCACGAATGTTTTGACTGTAGCCCCAAATCTTTTTCACCCCAGGCCTCGTGCTCTCGTCCTCCAAAAATATAATAGATAAATATTATCCACTGTTTGAACGGTGCTTATGCTATTGATGTAGCTCATACTAAAGACTACATTTTGAAGCCATATACCAGTACTTTGAGCAGTTTGTAGTTTACTGTGCAATCTAGTAGATGTGGCTGTATGTGTTTATCTTAGGTGCATGGTGGTGAATCAAACAGGTCCCCCAACACATTTTTCCACCCTCACTGTTAACTTCAGCCCTGATGTTTTACTCTTGGCCGCAATGTTTTGAACCCAGAAACGCCCCTGGTCAAGCTTAATAATTTTGGCACAGGAAAAGATGACCTGCACTGTGCCAATGACTTTCATGACAACCCAAATAACAATACTAATCTTACTCTTGTTATTTGGTGATTTCAGTCTCATTCAGCTACAGTCATCAGTTTCTCATACGTATGTAGAATACATGCATGATATAAATTTATTTGTAATTACAGTGACTAGACAACCAACATAATATCATTTATAACCCTATTAAATATATAAAGCAAAAGTATATATATATATATATATATATATATATATATATATATATATATATATATATATATATATATATATATATATATATATATATATATATATATATATATATATATATATATCAACAATTGTAGCAATCATAAGCAAAACACAACCCTGTTAAAAATAAGCAAAAGTATATATACATATCAGGATTCTGAAGCAATCACAAGCAAAACACATCCTATTAAAATAAAATGCAAACTTGTATCTATATCATATACCGGCATTCCTGTAGCAATCAAAAGCACCAACACCAAAGCATAAGTAAAAGAACCCACATGGCCATATTTTGCAGCGTTCTGAAACATTGATATTGTGTCACCTTCTTACATTATTCGATGACAAAGATTTTCACCCTGGTAGGACTGAAAAAATATATGTATAAAAGTATGCAATAATATGATTAACTTAGCCTTAATAATGTCGCACATTTGCCTTTAGTTATAATAGACAAACAACCATATCTTTTCAATAAATATCGGAGATAATATATAGCTTCACTGATGAGGAGGCACAACAGCTTCAGATGATAAAATTGGGTCAAAAATCATTTTTAGTATTTCGCATATCTAGAATGAAAAAAGCTTCCAAGAATGAAGCCGTAGTCAGTAAATAACGAACACCCCGGGTGGCAACACGGTTTAAAAGAAATCGAATCCCTCGATAAATTTTACCACATAATATGTCGCCTCAAACTTTAAACTCATTTATCTCAAAACGTCAAATTTTAACTTCAATGAGTAGCTGTGCACCAAAAAACTTGATGGATCTAAATGAAACTCACCATACTTGGCCACGCCAATGTGGTATGTCCATTTCCAAGACAGGGTTTTAAGGAAATTCGAAAAAGTCTTGTTCTGGATACGTTATATAGCTAAAAAAAATAGTGACGTCATTATTTCAGCCCAGAAATTGCAGCCAGTTTCTCACGATCTAAAACAATTGTAAAAAGCTTTATCTTGGGTAGGTTAATATATTTATTCTACTAATACCATGCAAAATTTGGTAACTCCTAGAGTGAGAAATTAAAATGTACGTGAATTTTTAGCTGACGTCGCTGACGTCACGACGTCCTCGAACCTTAAAATGTTTCTACCTACTACCATAATATCAGAATATATGGTGCCATGCACATTGCAAAAGTTTCACAAAAAAATAGAAAACTTTTTTTTTATGAATATTTTTCATCCAGTTGTTGTGCCTACCCATAAGTCTCGGAAAAGAAATGTTATCTTAAGTAACGCTACATATTTCATTTATAAGAATGGAGTATATATATATATATATATATATATATATATATATATATATATATATATATATATACAGATAGTATATATATATATATATATATATATATGTATATATATATATATATATATATATATATATATATATATATATATATATATATATATATATATATATATATATATATATATATATATATATATATATATATATATATATATATATATATATATATATATATATATATATATATATATATATATATATATATATATATATATATATATATATATATATATATATATATATATATATATATATATATATATATATATATATATATATATATATATATATATATACATATATATATATATATATATATATACACACACACACACACTCGTATGAGGTTTCTGTGGAAAAAAAAATATTCAGCTATTCATAGGTAACTTATCAAATTTACCTTCATCAATCATGTTTTGCTCTTCCCCTTGCAGCCACTGCTTCACAGTGTGCAAACGCTCAAACTCTTGCTCACTGAAAATGAACATACATTCTTAATAAGAATATTGTTGCAGCCATCAGATAACAATATGTTGGGAGTCTAAAAACAAAATTCTTCTGGCTTACATAAGGCAGCCCCTGTCTAACCTAGTTTGGGTGGTAATGCAAAACCAATAGTTCCCTTATGAAAAGCAATTTAATTGACTATCATAGTGGAGATGTGGGCTCTCAAGTTTCTGGGCACTATAATATGCAATGTATTTGAACTTTGTCAATTTCTGACCAGGGGGTGTTGGGTTTACTCACCTGGTTGGCTACTCTTAACTCACCAGTCAAATGGTTCATAAAGGAAATTTGGTAGTATATAAATGAGGCAGCTAGAATTTGCTGGGACGCCAGCACTAATAATAGTTTAGTACTAAGATGGTGTAATTACAGTTTAAAGGAGCTGGATAGTGTGCCATATGTATCATCCAAGAACAACCTGCTCTAGTATGGATAATGTTGTGGGGTTTAGTCTATGTATAGTTATATATTGCCAAGTGGCCTAAGACTACCCACATGATGTCGTGAAGACCACCTATCGACCCGGACTCTAGAAGAAGCTCTACAGCGCAAGTGGACTCAAGAATGAGTTCCGGAGGGAAGCATGAGCCAATAATAATGGCACCATTATAAAACAATTGCCTGCGCCACGACGGGCTATGGCCGACCATCAGGCCCCAACGGATAAGCCTATTCGCGCTGCAAGCCACATTTAAAAAAAAAATAATAATAATAAAAATCTTAAATGGAATCAGCACCCACAACCTCGTCAGGTAACTAAGGAATTCTAATAATCAATGAATTTTATGCTAAAAAAAATAGCATCTATATGCAACATTAGTTTGGGGTTTATGAAAGTTCAATGTGTGACCTCTGGTGACATTCATGGTACTGGTAGCAGGGAGGAAAAGGTCAAGTGGGGCAATTGTCGATTCTCCATGGAATATCCTCCAACAGTGAATTAAATCTGATCTAAGTAGCCTACTATATAAAGAGTGAAGACTTCAGAGTTCTTGTGCAATCAGAATAGTTTAGCTCTGAGAGACTGTCAATCGGTTAGGTCCATCTGGTAAGGGGACCCTAACTCTAACAAAGGCTTTTAGAAAGGGATACCATGAACTCAATATTTTTGCAAAGAGTGGACCTCAGCAAATTGTTAGCCAGTCCTGCTGCTTTACTGACTGATTTTGAGGTGAGAGTGAAATTTTAGACTGTTATAACCAGAATACCCAAGAGTCTATGTACGCGTTCCAGAAACAAGTCTGACATCTTAGTACTACACTCTTATTGGTGTTAAAATGCAGTCCCCATGATAAAGCTACCTTAAGGATAGCATTTATATCCCTCTGACAAAGAGATAGGTCGAAAGATAGGGTGGTGCAAAAGTCATACTGACCAGGTGGCGTTAGGTTCTGATTAGGAGCATTAGTACTGACCAAGTGGCATTAGGGTTTGACCAGGTTGGAATAGGTTTCGTTTAAATTATATTGAGGCGCAGACACTTTTTTCCTGTGTATTTCATGATGGTTTTCCTTATGAAGATAGTTTATTTTTCAGGAATAATATAAAACTGTCAACTTGAAAATTGAAAAATTGACACTCACTTTATTTTTTTTCCAGAAAGAAAATATTCTATTTGAATAAATTGTTTATAAATACAGTATTAGGATTAGGACCTGTCTCCTAATGGTAGATGAAAATACATTCTTCTGGTAGATTTAGATGTGGTTTAAATGAATCCCCTCATTGTTTCTGTTGTAATTCAGTTTTTATCACCTCATTCCTCCTCAGAAGTTACACATTTGTGACAAAATTAATTAACAAAGCAATCAAAACACCAAAAATTGATAAGTTCACCTATCTCATTGCTAAAAACATTGTTGTTCTTAATGAAGAACTTGGTTCACATACAACACAATGGTGTATATCTTACTGTCAGAATGTTCATTCCTGCGATATTAGTTTTTATATAATTTATCATTTCCTCCAGAGTCCACCCACATTAACCTGCACCATGATGGTCTGCAGGGGAAGAAGGGGGGGGGGGGGGGGGGATAGTAGGATATTAAAATCTAAATGTGCTGACCCGATGGCGATAAATACTGAGCAAAGTGATGATAGTAATGGCCAAAGTGGCATTAGGTACTGATCCAGTGCCAATGAGTACCAGTCAATGTGTTAAGTTGGATTAGGTTAGGGAATATTGCCCAGAACTGTAACTTTACCACATGCTTGAAGATGAAAATACATTTTTCTGGTAGAATTTGGTGCTTTTTGTATGAATCTGCTTATTTTTGTCGGAAATCCTTCAGTTATGTGGGGGAAGGGTTTGAAAAAAGGTTCATTTGCAATGAAAATGAAAAAGTATAGTTTCATCTGAAAATCTAAGACAGGTGAACTTATAGTACAGTATATTATTCACCCCAAAAAACAAAAAATTTTTGTTCGCATGCTCGTATAATTAAACCCAACCGAAGCTAATCCAGCCTAAATCTAACCTAGGTACTCGAACAAACCTAATGCCACCTTGGTCAATACCTTAACCCCATCCTGATCAATATCTAATGCTGTCTTGGTCAGTAGCCAACGCCATCTTTTAAAAAATCGATATCAGCATTGCTTGGAATTTTTACGCATATATTTTGGGTTCAAAATGGTATATCTATACAAATACTGCTCCAATTCTTTGTATTGTCATCCTTTCCTAGCCCCAACAACCCTGAGGACTTGTCAGAAAAGCAAAGTTTAGGTGGGGGAGGCCTCAATAGGCGAGATTTGGCAAGAATTTCCAACAAATCTATGTAAATTTCTCAAAACCAACATCATAACCTCCTAGCCAGGGTTCTTTGACCCCCATAGTAAGTATCCTATCATAACCTAATCCTTAACATAACATACCCCATAACTTAACCTCGCCCTTAACGTAACCTGACCTGAAAGAGGGTAAAAAGGTAAAAATAAGATTCAAAGACTTACCTTTGATCAAGGTTATTTTGCTCGATTACGTTGAAATGGCAAGATGCAGGCTTGTAGCAGTAGTAGTTGAGGTTGATGCACCTGCGCCAGACGCCCTGGTCCTTGGCACCATCTCAGGCCGTGTACGGTTTCATGGACGTCGGTAAATTAGAGACAAGGAAGGCCCTACATTTTTCCTTCCCCTGTCATTATTAATGAATCTCAGGTGTCGCAACTTGGTGTGAACATGCCCTAAGTATTCACCTGTGGAAATATGTCGATGCAAATGTGATTGGTATCCATTTTTTTGTGAAAAATTAATGTACGGTCATGGGTGTCGGAGCGCTGCTAGAAGATGGTTTGGCGACGAGGAAAAGCTGCCGAACTTTATGTAAGTTCTGATTTACTAGGCCGAACTTTGCGTTTTCCTTCAAAATGTAGATACAGAAAGCGTTAATCTACCCATACATGTCAACAGAACGATCTTACAACATATAATAGCGAAGAAATCTGAGCATATAGATGCCCAGGCTCAATTCTGCCCGAGGCTCAGTTTTGTCGATGACAGGGGCCTATATTTTTCCTTCCCTTGTCATTATTAATGAATCTCAGGCGTCGCAACTTGGTGTGAACATGCCCTAAGTATTCACCTGTGGAAATATGTTGATGTAAATGTGATTGGTATCCTATTTTCTGAGAAAATTGAATGTGCGATCATGGGTGTCGGAGCGCTGCTGGAGGATGGCTTGGCGACGAGGAAAAGCTACCGAACTTTATGTAATTTCTTATTTAATGAGGCAAATTTTGACATGGTCTTTGTCATCATAATAAAGAATGATGATCATGCTAGCTCTAGACGCCATATCAGTCGAAAAGAAGCCCACATACACGAGCTTGAGCTAAGATAACAGAGGCATGTGGATGCCCGGGCTCAATTTTGCCCGAGGGTCAATATTGCCCGTGACACCGCCCGCCGGCGTTCCAGCGAACACATCATGATTGCCCGCCTTTTTTTCGCATCACATTATGGGTATAGAACTCCACGTAGTACATAATTTCATTTTAATTTACATATATTAATGATGATAACACAATGATTGAATTACAAAAAAAAAAAAATCGAAGAAGGATACACGTCACTGGTGAATGTTAATTGTGTTATACGCGCGCGCGCGCGTGTGTGTGTGTGTGTGTGTGTGTGTGTGTGTGTGTGTGCACATAAGTGTATATATTATATGCCCATGGTCGTTTGCAGTTTCTGGAAAGACCGATCGATTCATTATCCATCACATACATACCATTGGGTCACATTCATAAACAACGTCTTTTACATACGCATTTACAGCATGTCACTGCAGGAAATGATAATTATAGTCTTTGGAGTACGGAGGCCATCCGTCGATTTGACGTCAGAAATTTTGTTGACGGTGGCCGCCCTTCTGCCGACTGTTATATTTGCTGGGAGTACGGAGGCCCTCCGTCGAATTGACGCCACAAATTTTGCCGACGGTGGCCGCCCTTCTGGTAACGGTGCTGGTTTGCTGGGAAGGACGCGTCGGTCAAGTAAGAAT